>NC_044980.1:148005266-148224405 GCF_008728515.1 Papio anubis | reverse complement strand
AAAAAAAAAACAGTGTGAAAGAGAAAGCACCTTGATTTTATAGCCAAGAGTCATTAATTAACCAAATTGAATTAAACACCCTCAAATGCTGGCAGCTAAAGAACCACAACAAGCTTGTGGCACCAGGGTTGAACCCAAATGGAGCATACCTAACTTCAAACAGAGCAAACCAAATAATGAAAATGGAAAAATTATAATTTGTCTTTTTTTTTTTTTCCGAGACATGGTCTCACTTTTTTGCCCAAGCTGGAGTGCTTTGGCGTGATCTTGGCTCAGTGCAGCCTCAATCTTCCAGACTAAGGCAATCCTCCCACTTCAGCCTCCCAAGTAGCTGGGACTACAGTAGCATGCCATTATGGCTGGATAATTTTTGTATCTTTTGTGGAGAACAGAGTTTCGCCATGTTGCCCAGGCTGGTCTCAAACTCCTGGGCTCAAGGGATCTGCCCACCTCAGCCTGCCAAAGTGCTGGGATTACAGGCGTGAGTCACAACACCTGGCCTGTTTTGTGTTAAATCTAAGAAATGAGAGCACTGCCTAATTGTGCACACACTCCTGTCTTTGTCTCATTGCCTGCTAAGGAATCGTGGGTTTTTTTCTCAAAATTTACTTTTAATTTTAGTGTAGTATTTAGCCTTTGATATAAAGCATATAGTTATATGTTAAAAAGTGGAACTGTCATTCCTGGTTTTTGAAGGCTAGATTTGGAGGGCAGATACAGAGTTCTCTGAGAAGACCATTTGCTGGTGGCCTTGCTCAAATTAGAGCTACAGATTCCCAAAACTTCAAAAAATGGACAAGTAAAGAGAAAGTTGCAGAGACTCCTAGAATAGTACTACAAGAAACAGATGGAAATACAGAAAGAACTTTAATAGAGATTAATATATAACACTTTTTAGTGTTTTCTGTCATTATACTAAATGCTTTAAGTATGTTATTTTATTCAACTTTTATTAATACAATAATTTCATGAAAGAAGTTGTTTTGGTTTTTTCCAGCCCACTTTACAATTAAAGAAGCCGAATCATAGAGAGGCTTATCCAAGTGCACAAACCTAAAGGAGAACAGAGCTTTCCAACCACAAAATTAACCAAACAATTGTACCACTCATGGAATCAAATTATGGTGCCTATGCTTGGCCCTGGCAAATAGCCAGCCCTGTCTCAGGGCAGAGGAGGGCCACCTCCTGCCCAGAGGAAATAAATGCCACAATAGAGGAGCTCAGCTTAGCAGAACCACCTGTAACAAAGGGTTAGCTTTTTATAAGACAACACACTTCCCATTTCTATAGCACTCTTTTCATTTAAAGAGTTATAGATAGAGAGAGAGAGAGAGAGAGAGAGAAAATTGCATTTAATCTTCACACCATCTTTGGAGGAGAGGAGTATTATTAACATTTGACAGAAAAGACAATGAGTTTCCAAGCAGTTAAACAAGTTGCCCTGGTTCTCTCACCCAGATCGGAAATTTGTACTAGAGTCCTCATCTTCTGGTTCTAGGTTTTGCTTTTCAGTTTTAACTCTTCCTCCTCCCTTTGATAGACTAACTGGGCAACAAAAATATAACTTTGTGAGCTTTGACCAAGGTTCCCTGGAATAGACTATTTTAATTTAATAATAATGATAAAAATAATAGTAACAACACTAATTGCATCCTTCATGAATCCTCTTAACGCAAACCTATGCAGCAGGCACTATTATCAGCCCCATTTCACAGTGGAGGAAACTGAGTGAAAGTGGTAATAAGTGGACAGGCGACCAGGCTTGACTCCCTCTTGCTGTAAATTCGATTTCTTCAATTAAGGTGAAACTCTTCCAATTCCATGAGTTTCAGAATCGTAACAAAGAGGCTGGAACATGAGCCCTCACTGTGAATGTACAGATCAAATGTCTACATCACCCACTAACGAGAACCCATTGTCATAGCAACAGATGTATCAGATATTTCAGCTCAAGCACAGGGAAGCAACATTCTCAAACAATTCACAAGAGATCCTGGCTCTGTTCAATGCCATAATTCCAGATTTCACGTGAAATTTAAAAAAAAAAAAATTTCAGTTGTTTCGTCTTTTAAAGTAAACAGAAACCCTGAGAAGGAGAGAGAAGATTCATCAGATAAGTAAAACACAAAATTATCTGATGTAAGAGAATCAGAGTAAAAGGAAATTTCATAATATGTGGGGCCATTTTCCTAATATGGAAACTTTTCATATGATATCTTTTTATTGCCTAATGCTAAATTCTACCTGGCTTCCAGTCCTATAGTATTGAATGCCAAGTATCCTGTGAGAAACAAGAGTTCTGCTTTCGTTTGATTTGCTTTAGGTGAACTCCTTTTGCCTGCTGAATCCATAAGCCAGTGGTAAAAAAAAAAATGTATTTCCCTGAGTGGCAGATGAGGGTAGTATGATCACATAGGACATACTTGTAGTAAAACAGTCACTGTTTATCTGAAATTCATGTTTAATTTGTGATCCTGTATTTTTATTTGCTGAATCTGGCAACCCTATTTGGAGACAGATTGAACAGGGTTCAACTTCCAGCTCCACCATCTACTGACTGTGTTAAGGTCAGTTATTTTGAACACGTATATGAACATGTCCAGTTATTTAACATGGCATTTCCTTATCTGTAAAATAAGGGTAATGCCTGCACCTATCTCATAAAGTTGTGTTGAGAATTAAATTTTAAAAATACCTAGTATGTGTCTGGAACATTATAAGCACTCTGTAGATTTAGTACTATTACTGGTATTATCAACCATCCTATTATCAGAACTATTAAATATAAATGATCACCGCCACATCTCCTAAATATAATGAAGAAAGTCATCTTTCCAGAAAACTAAATGATGTGATGAGTTGATGACACTTAACTAATAATAAATAGTAATTAACTAAATTTGGCTCAATAGACATTTATTAATTCCCTAATATATACAAGGCACAGAGCTAAGCACTAGAAGTGCAAAATTCGTAAGCTGTCAGAGTTAAAAGGAAATGCAAAAGATGATCTCATTCAATGCCCTTCACTTTATAGATCAGGAAACCAGTTAGTGTGGGAGGCAGTGAGTCCTTTACCCAGCATTACAAGGCAAAATGGTGGTAAAACCAGGACTGGAAACCAATCCCCCCGACTCTGAATCTAGGATGGTTTTTACTCATCTTTCCTGTTTTCTTGTGCAAAGACAGAGCCCTTACTCTCTAAGAGCTAATACTCTAGTAGAAAAATACCAAACAGATGTAACCACTGGTTTTTACCATTTTGCTGTGAGTTAAGTAAGTAGAGTCAATGTCCCCTAACAATTTGATCCTCACAAAAGTTTAAAAAATTAACAGAAGAAAAAAAAAAGCAACAATTGTTATTGTCATTAATCTTAGGAAAACTGCTGTCCCAAGATGTCAATTGACTGTCATAATGTTGTAAGGTGGGCATGAGACAGTGTTTAAAGTAGATGCCAGATTACCCATTGGAGCTGGCTGCCTCTGCCCATGAAAATGAATTGAAACACACTGTGAAGCAAAATGAAGCCAAGCAGGTGCCTTTAATGAAGATATCTTTACACAAAACTGCATGGGAATTGGAATGAGCTTGCAGACCAAGCACAGGGAAGCAACCAACAGAGTTAGCCAAAACTCAGAAAAACTCTGCCACAAAAGCCAATAAACTGCTTGCCCAGATCACCAGGAAGGAAACCCTGATTGAAACCAAAGATCAGGAGAACAGACCAACCAGAGATTTTAGAATCACAAATTTCAGACACACGGGCCAAGGATGTGCCTGAGGATGCTGAGTAAAGCAGTGGTCCCGGTTGGGCTTAAATCCAGGTCTTTTGAAACCTAGTTTGCTTTCCACAGAACCACAGTGGCTCTTGTTTTTTCGTTTTGTTTTGTTTTGTTTTTTGTTTTGTTTTTTCCTCTGTAAAATGAGAGAGGAGGGCAGCTATTGAACTAGCTTATCTCTGAGGTCCTTTCCAGCAATAGCATCCTATGATTTCATTCTCATCTGTTCTATTCTATTCTATCCTGGCCTAGTTTCTTCCCATATTCAATCTGATTAATTTCTGCCATTTTTAAAATTATCTTTACCATTTAACTATTTTTAGGCATACAATCCAGTGGCATTGAGTACATTCACAATGTTGCGGAACTATCACCAATATCATCCCAAACAAAAACTTTGCATACATTAAACAATAACGCTCTATTCTTCCTTTCTTCCAGAACCATGGAAGAACCTTGTAACCATGATCCTTTTTTCTGTTTATAAATTTTATTTTTCTAGGTATTTCATATAAATGAAACTATACAATACTTGTCTCTTTTGTGCCTGGCTTATTTAACTTAGCATAGTGTTTTCAAATGTCATCCATGTTATGGTATGTGTTAGAATTTCATTCTTTTCTAAGGGAACGATGTTTCATTGTATGTGCACACCACCACATTTTGTTTATCTATCCATCCACCGATGGACATCTGAGTTGTTTCCATTTTTGCCTATTGCAAATAATGTTGCTAGGAATATGATTGTGCATGTATCTGTTTTAGTTCCTGCTTTCAATTCTTTTGCATATACACCCAGAAGTGGAATTGCTGGACCATACAGTAATTTTTGGTTTAACTTTTTAAGAAACTGCTAGCTGCATATTTTTAACCCAGTTTCAGCAATGAGACTTTACCTGTGGAAGCCCAAGAATCACGCTAATGTTAATTATTCTCGGGTTTGTAAAATAATTACTGAGTTCAGCCACATGCTAGGACTGTGTCAGGCACTGGGACTCCAGTGATGAGCAAATCCAGACACAGTCCCTGATCACGTGGAGCTCTCAGTTTGATAGGAAACCAAGCATTAAACAAACATACACACCATGAGGTAATCAGAGTAGCATAAGGACTCTAAAGACACAGTATGAAAGATTTTATCTAAGAAGTTAGGGAAAGGCTGCTAGAAAATGATGTTTAAGCTGAGCTCTGGAAAATAACCCAAAAGCAGTGGTCAGAAAACTGCAGCCAACAGGCAAATCCAGCCAAGTGCTTCTTTTCATATATAAAGCTTTATTGGAACACAACCATGCCCATTTGCTTATATATTATTTATGAATACTTTCATGATATAATACCAGGGTTGGGTAGTTGTGACAGACACCATATAGCTCAAAATACCTAAAATAGTTACCTAGTCCTTGGCAAGAAGTTTGTCAAATGCTGACCAAAAGCCAGTGAAGAAGGAATGAATGGTAGATAGTATTACTGAAGAGGAGACAGCATGTGTGTGGTCCTGAGAAGGAAGAGCACACCATAGTCAAATAACTTAGAGTACATATATTAGTTCACTTAGAAGGGAATGGAATTCTGACGCATACTACAACATGGATGAAACTTGAAAACACTATGCTAAGTGAAATAAGCCAGGCACAAAAACACAAATATTGTAATGAGTTATCACTAAGTTGGTGATTTAAAACAACAGACATCGTCTCATAGTTCTAGGGGCTAGAAGCCTGAAATACGGATGTGAGTGGGGTTGTTTCCTTCTGAAGGTGCTAAGGGAGAATCCATTCTGTCCCCCTCCTAGCTTCTGGTGACTTCTGGCAAGCCTTGACTGATTGCTCTAATCGCTGCCTCCATCTTCACATGGTCTTCCCCTCTGTGTGTCTCTGTGTCTTCTCCTTTTCTGTCTCCTGTAAGGATGCTTGTCACCACATTTAGGGTCCCACTCTAATTCAGGATTATCTCATCTCATTGTGGGATCCTTACACTAACGACACTTACAAACACTCTTAGTCCAAGTAGGTTCATGTTCTGAGGATCCATGTGGACTTCTACTTTGTGGCTCCATGATTCAGCCCACCACAGTAGTCAGAGAACTCATGAAGGACAATATAATGGAGAAGAGGACAAGAGATGAAGACTGTCAGAAGGTGAGCCTAGAGAGTTGAGAGAGACCAACTCTTATGGACTCTTAAAGGACACACCATTGAGACAGAGTATTCCTTTACACCTCCAGTGACCCAAGAATATTGTCAGGCAATCTAACATATACTTTCTAAAAAGTAGATGAAAAAGATGGTGTTTTAATTGATAAGCTCAAAGGATCCCAGAATTTCTTTTCCAATCATTATTTCTTCCAAATGGAGGACCCCCAAAGTGTCAGATTAGTAAGCAGCAAAAATGCTTGACAAAAAAATTAATATTTGGCCATGATGCTTAGATTAAAAACATCAAGATTTTTGAAATGTAATTTGAGTACTGTGGAAACTACTTTAACCAAATAACTCACATTGTCTATTTTTAAAAGATTCATTTGTCAAAAACTAAATCATTTAGACAACTATTCTCAAGCTTATACTCTTTCTTCTCTAGGACTGAGGCCATGTAAACTCTGCCCATTTCATTCATGATGGCCAAAGCTGACTTTTGAAGGAAGATCTTTAAGCAGTTTCCATCCAATGCTCAGAGCATAACATCAGGTCTCAGTCATTGCTGATTCAGCCTGACCTCGTTCCCTGGTTGCATAATTAAACAACTCCATTCACTTCCCAGACCCTGTCTGTTCCTTGCGATACAGTGCTAGTGGCAGGAATCCTGCTTTCCTCCCAGGGACTGAGGTTCTGAGTTAATAACTTCCATTATATGTCATTCCCCCAATACTGTAGTCATCCTTTGCTCTTATCAGTAACCAATTTAGGGATGCCCCCAACTTCAGACTTCTTGCTGAGATGCTGTTACCATCTGATAAACTTCTGTAGTGAGTACACGAGATCAGACATGCAAGAAATGTAACTACACTTTTTTCTCGAATTGAATTGAATTTCTATTCTGAGCTTTCCTTTTTTTGTGATAGAAGCTGAACTCATTCAATTTAGAATGTCCCCATCCCTCTTCTTTTCCAGGGTTGCATGGGGCTGTGACATAAGTGGGGAGGAACTGGTAAGATACACTATCATCTGTCCACATTGGCATCTTCTAAGATAACTTCATTCTAACCCAGTCTCCGTAAGATCTCTGTTGTATCCTCTTCTCCCTAATCCCAGGGATGCTGAAGATCTGGCTCCACTAACTGGCCACAGCTTGGAGTGAGAAGGCCACACCTCTGCCACTCTGAGGGCTGGGAAGGTTGGTGGTCCTAACCAGATGCTCCATATAGTCATTTCGGGACTATTACTCCTGCAGCATTGCAGGTGTAAGGGAAGGCTGGGATCTTAACTACTGTCTGGGGTTCATCCAGAGGTGTGAGAAGCAGATTCTTATTCTCAGCTTCCTTAGGTCCCTCTGGGGTTGCTCTCTCTACCTCCAGCCCCAACCTCAGAAGAAGGGAAAAGAATATGAGGCTCCTTCTCTGGAACCCACTCTGGACCAAGTCTCTTTTCCCCACTCTGATTTTCCCTTCCTCCCTTGCTATGGTGTCTTATCTAGCCTCAGGGACAGAGAAACTGGACTTGACTACCTATATTTTTCCAAGTCTTGTTATTTTATACTTGAAGCTTGACTTTTGAAACTCCAAAGCCAGAAATTGTATTCTTTTATTTTGTGTTAGTATTGCCCCATTCTCTTCCTTGAAGGTAGAAGTTATGGAATATATATTTAACTGTTCTATAAACAGAAGAAAGGCAACAAGATAAAAGGAAGTGAAAGAGAGAAACAGATTAATATATCAAAGCAGTATCCCACTATGCTTTCCTTATGCCAACTGCCCATGGGCTACATCTGAATTCATCATTTCTACATCCTGCTAGTCTGGTGGAGTTCCACACTAATTGATAGTAGCTCTTCTAGTACCTGGGCTTCCGGTACTAGTACTCTACAACAAATGGAATCCAGTCTGCTGTAATTCACTTGCTCCATCATCCATTCATGCATTCATTTACTCTCTACTTTGATTAGTATATATTGAGTCTTACTAATACGCCAGACACTGTGCCTGGCATTAGGACACAGGGATGATCCTGAACACTAGCATCCCTTTGTGGACAGGACTACTCCATTTTGGCATTATTGGCATTTTGTACTGGATAATTGTTGTGGGGGCTGTACTATGTGTTACACTATGCTTAGCAGCATTCCTGGCTCTACATACTAGATACCAGTAGCATCCCCCAGTGATAATCAAAAATGTCTGGACATTACCAAAGGTCCCTTGGAGAGCAAACTCATCCCTGATTGAGAATCACTGTTCTAGCAGAGGACACAGGCACATAAATAGACCATTACAACACAGCGAGGTCAGTGCATGGATAGAAACACACTAGTTAATATGGAATGCTAATTAAGGCATTTAACTCACTCTAGGTGAGGGTGGGTAGGGTGAGATAAGACAGTGATGCCTGAACAAATAATGCTCAGATAATGTTCTGAACCACAACTCATATTGCTGTTCCACATTTCTGCTCTACCATTCATGATTTGCTTATTCATTCAATAAATATTTCTGAGAACTGACGCTAGGAGCTAGGCACTGAATGTACAAAAAATAGTAAGATACAGCTCCTGCTTGCACAGAAGCTGTGTGTAATTACAGTTAAGACCGTGGGCTCCAGAGGCAGACTGCCTGGTTTCCAATTCCAATCCAAATCTACTATTTGTAAGCTCTGTGACATTGGGCAACTTACTTAACCTCTCTGATCTAAAATTTCTAATTCTGTAAAACAGCAATAATAATAGCAACTACCTCTTGGAGTTAATCAGATAATTCTTATAAATCCCTTAGCATCTGGCCTGGTGAATGGAAAGCATAAAATAAATGGTAGTTGTTATCAGTAATTGTCCAAGTTCTGTATTATAATGAGAAGGTCTTGTTTTAAGCCAGGGCCTCTCATCAGTGTCACTGCAGTTAATTGGATTATATCTAGTCCTATCCTGAGATGTGACAAGCAGAGACTCAGTATCTTGTCATCATTGGATTTCCATTAAAATACCATTAAGATTAAAAGTACTACAAAATCTTAATTAGGGCATTAATTTTCACAGTAATAAATTAAAATTTTCAGGTCAGCTGCAATAACCATAATAAACCCAAAAAAAGAGAGAAAGAAAGAAAAATTCTGAAAACCAAACCACACAGTCTCAAATTTTAGCCTCATTTGTCAGTTGATATTTTCATCAAAAAGTGTTTTTCTTCCATTTTAATACACAAATATTAGTTTGAAGACTCTATTTTCTCCCAGACTTTGTGCAATTTTTGGCGCATGTTTGAGCATAACAATTACTCAGCAAAGAGAAGCTTGTGGATGGTTTAATAACAGTCTTCAAATGTATGAAAAGTTATTACACGGAACATGATGACCAGCTGTTCCCTACTTTCACAGAGGACCAAGAAAAATGAATAGGCTGAAAATTACAGGGGCTGACAATTTGAGGTAGACTCACTGAAGAACTTTGCAGAGTAAAAAGTCACTGTAGAAAACCTAAAAAAAAAAAAAAAAAAAAGAGTTTGGAAAATATAGTATAGCAAAAAGAATACTGAAATTCCAAGGATGTAAGTTCTTGTGCCAACTCAAAACCCATGGCTTTCTGCAAGCCACTGACCCTCTGAAGCTGTTTTCTAATCTGCAAAATCTTCCACAAGTTCCTTGTTACACAATGTGGTCATAGTTTAGCCAGAATCTCCCTAAGACTGAATAGTCTGTGGATACAAACGAGGTCACTTTAAATTAGTGGTTCTCAACTGGGGGTGATTTTGCCTTCCAGGAGGCATTTGGCAAAGACTGGAGACATTTTCAATTGTAACAAGTAGGGGAGGAAAGGTGCTACTGACATTTAATGAACAAGGTCAGGGATGCTGCTAAATAGCCTACCATGCAGAGGACAGAATCCCACAAGAAATAATTATCTGGTTCAATGTGTGAAGAGTGCCAAGATTGAGAGACTCTTTTCTAGAGTAAGAACTTAACTTTCTCTACATTGTACACCTGCCCATATAACACCATAGTGCACAGGATTTGCCCACTAATTTTTGAGAGTCCTTAGGTATGGTAGCTATTGATATTCATGGAGCATTTCTAGCTCTCTGCCTCTTGAGTCATAGTAAGGCTGCACTTTCCTACTCCCTTTGAAGTTAGGTATGGCCATGTGACTTGTTTTAGTCAATGAAATTTGAATGGAAGTGATGTGCTTATTTTGAAGGGCTAACGGGTGATTCACTGTGGTCCCATTCCACTATTGCAACAGTCTTGGAACCACAGGTCAGGCTCATGATGAAGCCCTTGTCCACCTAGCTTGCTCAGTTACTAAGATGGGCATTACCCTCGACCAACCTTGATGGATGTGTATGTAATATTAGAAGTACATATTTTCCCCCAAATTCAGCAGATCTAAGAATATGAGTGTTATGTAGATGCAAAAATATGATTTTAGAAGAGCATGATGTTAAGAGTGTAGGTTGTCAAGTTAATCCTCCTTGAGCCAAACCTGGCTGTACTTCTTATTAGCTGTGTGACCTTGAGTAAGTTAACTTCTCCGCATTCTACTTTCCTCATGTGTAAAATGGGGTGATTGATAGCATCTTCCTTTGAAGTCAGATGGGAATATACACACTGAGTAATTAGTAAGGTGCCCTTATTATTAAGCACTTTGTAAATAGTGACTCAATCCTCATAACAGCTTTGTGCAGTAATCACTATTATTCACATTGCATGGATGATGAAACTGAGGCACTAAGAGGGTAAATAACTTACCCAAGCCCATAGAACCACCAAATGGCAGAGGCATTCAAACTCAGGCTGTCTGGCTACAGTCCATGCTATTAGCCATAACGCAATGACAGTGATGATGATAATGATGAACATTACATCATTGTCTTAAAACATATGTTCCCTTGGGCCACAGTGAATTACAGACTAGTATATGGCCAGATTCTACCCTCAGAAAGTTCTCAGTCTATTAGGAAAGATGAGACATGAACTTCACAAGTGCCCAGGCAAGATAGAATGTGATCAGTGCCACAAAACAGAGAAAGATAAGTGCTTTGGCAATTTTATTAAATCTCTCATTTAACCCTCAGTTAACGTGAAGATTCAATTAACCAGAAGCATTACTCATATGTTCACATTAATCAAGATTTTATAATATCAGTTGAACTCATTTAACCTTAATAAACAGATGATTGCATATGGATTGCAGGAGGACTTAGGAGCACAATCACTCAGAAATCAGCTCCACGACTAAGTGCTTTCCTAAAAGCAAAGGAAACACTGCAGGACAGAAAGGGAGAAGGAGAGAAAACAATGAGTGCTTAGTACAAGACAGTAAGGAAGGGGAGAAAATCTTGGTTTGTGGAAGACTAAGTAGGTCAGAGGAGAAAGAAAAACACTTTGGCATCACTGACATTATCTGAGTAGTGTCTGGCAGAGCAGATGGCTCTGCTCTTCTAGCAGACAGTCCAAGGGACAGTAACTGGTGAGACAAGGTGTGCCCATCTATGTAAAACCAATTGTGAGCATGGACAATCACTTTAAATTAGTGGTTTATTTATTTTGAGCCCCCAAGCATTGAGGCCCCAAGCATGATCATAAGGAATGGTAAAGAACTCAAAAGGTCATGAGATTTAGGACACATGCAGAGAAACCATGGAGATTACGTTCATTGCTTCTCCTGTATAAGGTAACCTTCTTTCCTTCCATCCTGGGAAAATCCAATTCATCCTTCAAGGCCCAACTGCCCTAAGAATTGTTTTATAAATGCTCCAGAAAGAATTAAATTGTTTCTTTTTCTGTATTTACGTGGCTCTCCATTTATGTGTACTCTATACTAGTTTTCGCACTGAAATTTATACAGTAGCCTTTTCTAGAAAGGAAAGAACAATGTGGTCTTGAATAGTTATAGAAAGTTTTGTAAAGATTAATATATTCCACCAAATACAAAGATCTGGAGCACATCTCTCTACAGACAACTATGCCCCTTTTCTAGTTTTATGAGTCACGTGTCAATGCTTGTGACTCAGTGATACTCAATGGGTATGCATCTTGTGGTGAAAATTTTATGGTGTTTCTTCCTCAGTCTTCTTGAATAATGAAATAAGAAGATTGTGTCCCAAGAAAGAGTGTCCAACACTCAAGCAGAGACGTGAAGCTTTGGTTATGTATAGAGAGGGAGTGAGGTGCAAGAATTCAGATCTCCCTCATGAGTAAGAGTAATCCTATTGACATATGGCAACAATGAACCAAAAGTACATGAAATTGAATCAATTTCTCCCATTTTAAGAGTATACTAAGTCATACTAACAATGAAGTTAGAACACACACCTTGAAGATATTTTTCTTTTCTTTCTTTTTTTGAGACAGAGTCTTGCTCTGTCACTCAGACTGGAGTGCAATGGCACAATCTTGGCTCACTACAACCTCCATCTCCCGGGTTCCAATTCTCATGCCTCAACCTCCCATGTAGCTGGGATTACAGGTGCCTGCCACCACAACAAGCTAATTTTTCTTTTTCTTTCTTTCTTTCTTTTTTTTTTTTTTTGTTTGTTTTTTAGTAGAGACAGGGTTTTGCCATGTTGGTCAGGCTGGTCTCAAACTCCTGACCTCAGGTAATCCACCTGCCTCAGCCTCCCAAAGGGCTAGGATTACAGACACAAGGCACCGCACCTGGCAAAGATATTTTTCTTAATCCCACCTAGCTGGAGTTCATCTTCCCTGTCCCCTTTTGCTTATGCCATTTTATACCCCCATTTTAGCACTTTTAGTTGCTGTGGCCATGTCTGCCTCCCCAAAAGACTGTGAACCAAAGTTTAAAGAATTAAACTTTACTTATGTCTCTTGAACTGAATTGAAAAGACAACCTCACCAATCAGTTTTTCTTTTTTTTTTTTAATTATACTTTAAGTTCTGGGGTACATGTGAACAACATGCAGGTTTGTTACATATGTATACATGTGCCATGTTGGTGTGCTGCACCCATCAACTCGTCATTTACATTAGGTATATCTCCTAATGCTATCCCTCCCCACTCCCCACTCCCCACAATAGGCCCCGGTGTGTGATGTTCCCCTTCCTGTGTCCAAGTGGTCTCATTGTTCAATTCCCACCTATGAGTGAGAACATGTGGTGTTTGGTTTTCTATTCTTGCGATAGTTTGCTAAGAATGATGGTTTCCAGCTGCATCCATGTCCCTACAAAGGACACAAACTCATCCTTTTTTATGGCTGCATAGTATTCCATGGTGTATATGTGCCACATTTTCTTATTCCAGTCTGTCACTGATGGACATTTGGGTTGATTCCAAGTCTTTGCTATTGTGAATAGTGTTGCAATAAACATATGTGTGCATGTGTCTTTATAGCAGCATGATTTATAATCCTTTGGGTATATCCCCAGTAATGGGATGGCTGGGTCAAATGGTATTTCTAGTTCTAGATCCTTGAAGAATTGCCACACTATTTTCCACTATGGTTGAACTAGTTTACAGTCCCACCAACAGTGTAAAAGTGTTCCTATTTCTCCACATCCTCTCCAGCACCTGTTGTTTCCTGACTTTTTAATGATTGCCATTCTAACTGGTGTGAGATGGTATCTCATTGTGGTTTTCATTCACATTTCTCTGATGGTGAGTGGTGATGACCATTTTTTCATGTGTCTGTTAGCTGTATAAATGTCTTATTTTGAGAAGTGTCTGTTCATATCCTATGCCCACTTTTTGATGGGTTTTTTTTTTCTTGTAAATTTGTTTGAGTTCTTTGTAGGTTTTGGATATTATCCCTTTGTCAGATGAGTAGATTGCAAAAATTTTCTCCCATTCTGTAGGTTGCCTGTTCACTCTGATTGTAGTTTCTTTTGCTGTGCAGAAGCTCTTTAGTTTAATTAGATCCCATTTGTCGATTTTGGCTTTTGTTGCCATTGCTTTTTGTGTTTTAGACATGAAGTCCTTGCCTATGCCTATGTCCTAATTGTTATTACCTAGGTTTTCTTCTAGGGTTTTTATGGCTCTAGGTCTAACATTTAAGTCTCTAATCCATCTTGAATTAATTTTTGTATAAGGAGTAAGGAAAGGATCCAGTTTCAGCTTTCTACTTATGGCTAGCCAATTTTCCCAGCACCATTTATTAAATAGGGAATCCTTTCCCCATTTCTTGTTTTTCTCAGGTTTGTCAAAGATCAGATGGCTGTAGATGTGTGGTATTATTTCTGAGGACTCTGTTCTGTTCCATTGGTCTATATCTCTGTTTTGGTACCAGTACCATGCTGTTTTGATTACAGTAGCCTTGTAGTATAGTTTGAAGTCAGGTAGCATGATGCCTCTAGCTTTGTTCTTTTGGCTTAGGATTGTCTTGGCAATGCGGACTCTTTTTTGGTTCCGTATGAACTTTAAAGCAGTTTTTTTCCAAATCTGTGAAGAAAGTCATTGGTAGCTTAATGGGGATGGCATTGAATCTATAAATTACCTAGGGCAGTATGGCCATTTTCATGATATTGATTCTTCCTATCCATGAGAATGCTATGTTCTTCCATTTGTTTGTGTCCTCTTTTATTTCACTGAGCAGTGGTTTGTAGTTCTCCTTGAAGAGATCCTTCACGTCCCTTGTAAGTTGGATTCCTAGGTATTTTATTCTCTTTGAAGCTATTGTGAATGGGAGTTCATTCATGATTTGGCTCTCTGTTTGTCTGTTATTGGTGTATAAGAATGCTTGTGATTTTTGCACATTAATTTTGTATCCTGAGACTTTGCTGAAGTTGCTTATCAGCTTAAGGAGATTTTGGGCTGACACGATGGGGTTTTCTCAATATACAATCATGTCATCTGTCAACAGGGACAATTTGACTTCTTCTTTTCCTAACTGAATGCCCTTTATTTCTTTCTCTTGCCTGATTTCCCTGGCCAGAACATCCAACACTATGTTGAATAGGAGTGGTGAGAGAGGGCATCCCTGTCTCGTGCCAGTTTTCAAATGGAATGCTTCCAGTTTTTTCCCATTCAGTATGATATTGGCTGTGGGTTTGCCATAAATAGCTCTTATTCTTTTGAGATACGTTCCATCAATACCGAATTTATTGAGAGTTTTTAGCATGAAGGACTGTTGAATTTTGTCAAAGGCCTTTTCTGCATCTATGGAGACAATCATGTGTGTTTTGTCTTTGGTTCTGTTTATATGCTGGATTACATTTATTGATTTGCGTATGTTGAACCAGCCTTGCATCCCAGGGATGAAGCCCACTTGATCATGGTGGATAAGCTTTTGGATGTGCTGCTGGATTCGGTTTGCCACTATTTTATTGAGGATTTTTGCATCGATGTTCATCAATGCATCAATGCAATGGGATATTGGTCTAAAATTCTCTTTTTTTGTTGTGTCTCTGCCAGGCTTTGGTATCAGGATGATGCTGGCCTCATAAAATGAGTTAGGGAGGATTCCCTCTTTTTCTATTGATTGGAATAATTTCAGAAGGAATGGTACCAGCTCCTCCTGGTACCTCTCGTAGAATTCGACTGTGAATCCGTCTGGTCCTGGACTTTTTTTGGTTGGTAGGCTATTAATTATTGCCTCAATTTCAGAGCCTACTATTGGTCTATTCAGGGATTCAACTTCTTCCTGGTTTAGTCTTGGGAGAGTGTATGTGTCCAGGGATTTATCCATTTCTTCTAGGTTTTCTAGTTTATTTGCATAGAGGTGTTTATAGTATTCTCTTATGGTAGTTTGTATTTCTGTGGGGTCAGTGGTGATATCCCCTTTCTCATTTTTTATTGCGTCTATTTGATTCTTCTCTCTTTTCTTCTTTATTAGTCTTGCTAGCGGTCTATCAATTTTGTTGATCTTTTCAAAAAACCAGCTCCTGGATTCATTGATTTTTTGAAGGTTTTTGTGTGTCTCTATCTCCTTCAGTTCTGCTCTGACCTTAGTTATTTCTTGCCTTCTGCTAGCTTTTGAATGTGTTTGCTCTTGCTTCTCTAGTTCTTTTAATTGTGGTGTTAGGGTGTCAGTTTTAGATCTTTCCTGCTTTTTCTTGTGGGCATTTAGTGCTATAAATTTCCCTCTACACACTGCTTTAAATGTGTCCCAGAGATTCTGGTAGGTTGTATCTTTGTTCTCATTGGTTTCAAAGACCATCTTTATATCTGCCTTTATTTCGTTATGTACCCAGTAGTCATTCAGGAGCAGGTTGTTCAGTTTCCAGGTAGTTGAGTGGTTTTGATTGAGTTTCTTAGTCCTGATTGCACTGTGGTCTGAGAGACAGTTTGTTATAATTTCTGTTCTTGTACATTTGCTGAGGAGTGCTTTACTTCCAACTATGTGGTCAATTTCGGATTAAGTGTGATGTGGTCCTCAGAAGAATGTATATTCTGTTGATTTGTGGTGGAGAGTTCTGTAGATGTCTATTAGGTCTGCTTGGTGCAGAGTTGAGTTCAATTCCTGGATATCCTTGTTAACTTTCTGTCTCTTTGATCTGTCTAATGTTGACAGTGGGGTGTTAAAGTCTCCCATGATTATTGTATGGGAGTCTAAGTCTCTTTATAAGTCTTTAAGGACTTGCTTTATGAATCTGGGTACTTCTGCATTGGGTTCATATATATTTAGGATAGTTAGCTCTTGTTGTTGAATTGATCCCTTTACCATTATGTAATGGCCTTCTTTGTGTCTTTTGATCTTTGTTGGTTTAAAGTCTGTTTTATCAGAGACTAGGATTGCAACCCCTGCCTTTTTTCGTTTTCCATTTGCTTGTTAGATCTTCCTCCATCCCTTTATTTTGAGCCTACGTGTATCTCAGCATGTGAGATTGGTCTCCTGAATACAGCACACTGATAGGTCGTGACTCTTTATCCAATTTGCCAATCTGTGTCTTTTAATTGGACCATTTAATCCATTTACATTTAAGGTTAATATTGTTATGTGTGAACTTGATCCTCTCATTATGATATTAACTGGTTATTTTGCTCGTTAGTTGATGCAGTTTCTTCCTAGCATCGATGGCTTTATATTTTGGCATGTTTTTGCAATGGCTGGTACCAGTTGTTCCTTTCCATGTTTAGTGCTTCCTTCAGGGTCTCTTGTAGGGCAGGCCTGGTGGTGACAAAATCTCTAAGCATTTGCTTGTCTGTTAATAATTTTATTTCTTCTTCACTTATGAAACTTAGTTTGGCTGGATATGAAATTCTGGGTTTAAAATTCTTTTCTTTAAGAATGTTGAATATTGGCCCCCACTCTCTTCTGGCTTGTAGAGTTTCTGCCAAGAGATCTGCTGTTAGTCTGATGGGCTTCCCTTTGTGGGTAACCCGACCTTTCTCGCTGGCTGCCCTTAAGGTTTTTTCCTTCATTTCAACTTTGGTGAATCTGACAATTATGTGTCTTGGAGTTGCCCTTCTCAATGAGTATCTTTGTGACATTCTCTGTATTTCCTGAATTTGAATGTTGACCTGCCTTGCTAGGTTAGGGAAGTTCTCCTGGATGATATCCTGCAGAGTGTTTTCCAACTTGGTTCCATTCTCCCTGTCACTTTCAGGCACACCAATCAGTCGTAGATTTGGTCTTTTCACATAATCCCATATTTCTTGGAGGCTTTGTTCTTTTCTTTTTACTCTTTTTTCTCTAAACTTCTCTTCTCACTTCATTTCATTAATTTGATCTTCAATCACTGATACTCTTTCTTCCAGTTGATCAAATTGGTTACTGAAGCTTGTGTATTAGTCACGTAGTTCTCGTGTCATGGTTTTCATCTCTATCAGTTCATTTATGGACTTCCCTGCATTGGTTATTCTAGTTATCCATTCCTTTTTCAAGGTTTTTAGTTTCTTTGCACTGGGTAAGTAGTTCCTCCTTTAGCTCTGAGAAGTTTGATCAACTGAAGCCTTCTTCTCTCAGCTCGTCAAAGTCATTCTCCATCCAGCTTTGTTCCATTGCTGGCGATGAGCTGTGTTCCTTGGGAGGGGGAGATGTGCTCTGATTTTTTGAATTTCCAGCTTTTCTGCACTGCTTTTTCCCCATCTTTGTGGTTTTATCTGCCTTTGGTCTTTGATGATGGTGACATACTGATGGGGTTTTGGTGTGGGTGTCCTTTCTGTTTGTTAGTTTTCCTTCTAACAGTCAGGACCCTCAGTTGCAGGTCTGTTGGAGTTTGCTTGAGGTCCACTGCAGACCATGTTTGCCTGGGTATCAGCAGCAGAGGCTGCAGAAGATAGAATATTGCTGAACAGCAACTGTTGCTGTCTGATTCTCACTATTCTCACTCTGGATGCTTCGTCACAGAGGTGTACCCAGCCGTGTGAGGTGTGAGGTGTCTTTTTGCACCTAGTGGGGGATGTCTCCCATTTAGGCTACTCAGGGGTCAGGGACCCACTTGAGCAGGTATTCTGTCCGTTCTCAGATCTCAACCTCCATGCTCGGAGAACCACTGCTCTCTTCAAAGCTGTCAGACAGGGACGTTTACATCTGCAGAGGTTTCTGCTGCTTTTTGTTTAGCTATGCCCTGTCCCCAGAGGTGGAGTCTACAGAGGCAGGCTGGCCTCCTTGAGCTGAGGTGGGCTCCACCCAGTTTGAGCTTCCTGGTGGCTTTGTTTACCTACTTAAGCCTCAGCAATGGCAGGCGCCCCTCCCCTAGCCTCGCTGCTGCCTTGCAGTTAGATCTCAGACTGCTGTGCTAGCAATGAGGGAGGCTCCATGGGCGTGGGACCCTCCAGGCCAGGCGTGGGATATAATCACCTGGTGTGCTATTTGCTAAGACCCTTGGTAAAGCGCAGTATTAGGGTGGGACATACCCGATTTTCCAGGTGTTGTGTGTCTCAGTTTCCCTTGGCTAGGAAAAGGAATTCCCTTCCCCCTTGCACTTCCCAGGTGAGGCGATGCCTCACCCTGCTTCAGCTCTTGCTGGTTGGGCTGCACCCACTGACCAGCACTGACTGTCCAACACACCCCAGTGAGATGAACCTGGTACCTCAGTTGAAAATGCAGAAATCACCCATCTTCTGTCACTCACACTGGGAGCTGGAGGTTGGAGCTGTTCCTATTCGGCCATTTTCACCAATCAGTTTTTCAAATAACAACCCTAAGAGCTGAGTCAGACCTCTCCTCTGTGCAGCAATGAAGGATTTCATCCTTACACAAGGGGGCAGATGTGAGCCTGTCCCTTCATTAGAATGAAAGGTGATTGTCTATTGTGGTCACCTCACGGAGTTCCACAGCCTCTAAAATCACTGTAGCCACAAATAGTCGGAGAAGTGAAAGCCTCAAAATTAATATTAGCAAATCTGGGGCCAAACCTTCACTTGTAGATTGGATTCATTCTCATTTTCCAGCCACCCTCTTAAACCAATTTTAGACAAATAATGCTGTGGATATGTGGTCTTAGAAGACTCTTGAACAAATGAATTCCTGGATTGGCATTTCCCTCCTAGGATTTGCTACAAGCTTACACTAAATGTTGCAGATGAGACCTGAAGCCAATCGATGATTTCTTTTGCAGAGTGTATCTGTGTGAGCATATATATGTGTGACTTGATTCACTCTAATTAGAGTTGTTTCTGCTTCCTACAACACTATCTTCACCTTCTCATTAAAGAGTTTTTATTACCAAGTGTCCATTTCAGTCTATTAAGCACTTTAAGCACTTAGTCATGTAATTGGTATGTATGTTTAGACACAATGAATCTCACATCATATTTCCAGTTAGTGCAGACAAAATTGGACTGCAAAAACACTGGTATGCAACATGACCTTAAATTCTAAAAAATAATAAGAAATTCCTTCTTTACTGTCCCCTTGCAATGCATGTCTTTACTTATTACAATTCCCATTGTTATTACGAAGGGACGATTGTAAACAATTCTGTTAGCAATCTCAGGTAGGCAGCCCAGGAGTTACTGCCTGTTCTCAAAGAGAATAATAAACCAGAAAAATTCACTTAGACATTATGACGTTCATTCCTTACTCAACAAATACTTATTAGGGCATCACCATGTAAAGAGAATCATACAAAGTCCTCTAGGAGGCTTTTGCTCTTACCTTGTGGTGCTTACAATTTAGAGCTAGATGTTACCAAATTAATCTTTTTCCCTCCTGTATTTTATAGAAGTGATATCTGAGGCTCTTTTTATTTGACTTGTTCAAGAACCATGTCTAATGAATGCTGTAAACAAAACATTACATACAGAGGCAGAAGTAATCATTTGAAAAATGCATTTGGTTACAGTATTTCTAGCACTAACATTGGCCAAAACTGTGGATAGTTAGTCTTCACCACCTTTGTTACATCCCTTCTATATTCTGCCCACTGAGATCTTCTAACACGTGTTTTAAAGAAGATGAAAAATGTTCTATCCACTATGATTGGTGTGGGGAATTAAATAGAACAGTACCCAAGAAGGAAATAAAGATTAGGTTATAGAGAAAATGTAGGAGACTTTGGCTCCCACTTATGGCAAGGAGGGTCATCCTGGTATTAGCAGCAAAATAATTCAAACAAATCCTCCTGCTGAGGACAGTCAGAAACTTTGGACACGATATAAAAATGTCTGCTTAAAGGCAGCAGAGATAGTAAAGCTATGAGAAACTACTGGACCAATATACTGGAAAAGAAAATCCAAAGATATGAGTCAGACATTTGGAGTGACCTTTGATTTCAAGGCATTTGCAAAACTAGAATAGACAGTGATGCCAAGCACCACTTTTGACAGCCTCCTGGGGATTGCAGCAAGAGTTGGGGTACAGTACCTGCCAAGCGTAAGCACTCTGGTCAATCCCCCAACTTCATTTTTGACTTAGATTCCAAAACAAATTGCATGCCTGAAAGCAGAGGGAAACTGAACCTTCTCGTGGGCTTCAGGTTAACTTTGAATTATCTGGGTGGGCCAAAAAATAGCAAGCTCTACAACTGGATTAAGGTTATCCCAGATAACTAGTACATTCAGGTACCCCATAGAGGTAAATTAAATTTCTCTCTAAAGGAATATAACATCCTGCTAGGCTTCAAAATAATTTCAAATTCAGTATTAGTCATACAGTAAATACAATAAGACAAAAGAAAACAGGACAACATGAAAAAGAGCCAGCAGAAACAACAAGAAATAGAAGCATGTCTCCAGGAGTCTCCAGACATTAGAGAAACTATGTTAATATGTTGAAGGGAGGGAAGAAGAGGATTGAAATTTTCTGCTGAGAACTATAAGAACTGACTAGCATCTTTGAGAAACAAACAGAAATTCTAGAACCACAACAAAATACAACTATAATAACTCTTGATTTTCACCAAGAACACAATATCATATTAGAGATATCTAAAGAGAAAAATAGTAAATCGGAAGGCATATCTAAAATTCTCCAGCAGTCACATGAAAAAGAACAGGTGAAAGGCATAGATGATAGAGGGTGAGGTCTAGGTTGAAAGAGAATCTCAGGAAGGCAGGAGAAGACATGGGTCAGAAGAAATATTTGGAAGGGGAAGTATTAAGGATTTCCCAAGACTGATAAAGCATGTCAAGTCATAGATTTAAGAATTCCAAAGAATCACAATCAGGATAAAGGAATAGAAAACCCCATGTAGGAAAAACTACTAAAATCCAAAGTGGAAGAGAAAACTCTTACAGTCAGATGGAAAAACCCACAAGATACCTTCAGAAACCAAGAATAACACTTTGGGAGGCCAAGGCAGGCAGATCATTTGAGGTCAGGAGTTCCAGAACAGCCTGGCCAATATAGTGAAACCCTGTCTCTACTAAAAATACCAAAAAAAAAAAAGGAAAAATAAGAAAGGTGATTTTCACCAAGAACACAGAACAAAAGAATCCAGAATGCAATGAAATATTACCCTCAATGTGCTAAAAATGAAAACAAATCAAAACAAGAATTCTATACCCTACCAATATGTCTTCAAAAATGAAAGCAAAAGAATGGCGTGAACCCGGGAGGCGGAGCTTGCAGTGAGCCCAGATCACGCCACTGCACTCCAGCCTGGGAGACACAGCGAGACTCCGTCTCAAAAAAAAAAAAAAAAAAAAGAAAGCAAAATAGTTTTAGAAGACAACAACAAAAACCTGAAAGAATGTGTCACCAGCAGACTCCCACTGAAACTATTAAAGGGCATTCTTTAGGGAAAAGGAAAAGAAGATTGAAGATTCAAGGGAAAATGAAAATGGTAAACATGTTTAAATCTACGTCAACACTGACTGAATTGAATAGAGAATAAAAATAAACATCAACAATAGTCTATAATTTAAGTGGGATTTAAATGTTGACAAAAAGTTCCAGGATGCTTGCTTGCTTTGTCTAAGTACCAATTAACATTAGAGTTAGCAAGTAAAGAATACATGTTGTAATCTTGTAGCAGTCATCTATCACCACAAAAGTGCTGCATAAAAATAACCATAAAATCTCTGTGGCTTAAAATACTCATCATTGATTGTTACCAATCTGGGTCAACACAGGCAGCACTGCTTCAGGTGCAGTTCTGTGGGTCTAGGTCTGCTCCAGGTGTCTCTTACCTTCCCTGGGTCAGCAGGCTAGCTGGGCATGTTCTTCTCATGGCAATGGCAGTAGAGAAAGCATATTTCAAGACCCTGCTTGTGTCATGTTTTCTAACCTTCTATTCACCAAAGCAAATCTTATTGCCAAACTAAAAGGCAAGTGGTAAGGCAAAAGATTGCTGGAAATAAAAATCTAAGGTTCAGGAGTGACTTATGACTTAGAAATATAGCTTTATCAAAACAACCTCATTAAAAAGTAGGCAAAGGATGACCAGGCGCGGTGGCTCACGCCTGTAATCCCAGCACTTTGGGAGGCCGAGGAGGGCGGATCACGAGGTCAGGAGATCGAGACCATCCTGGCTAACATGGTGAAACCCCATCTCTACTAAAAATACAAGAAATTAGCCAGGCGTTTGGTAGGGGCCTGTAGTCCCAGCGACTCGGGAGGCTGAGGCAGGAGAATAGCGTTCACCCGGGAGGTGGAGGTTGCAGTGAGCCAAGATCGCGCCACTGCACTCCAGCCTGGGCGACAGAGCGAGACTCCATCTCAAAAAAAAACAAAACAAACAAACAAACAAAAAAACAAAAGTAGACAAAAGACATGAACAGACACTTCCCAAAAGAAGACATACACATGGTCAACTAACATGAAAAAATGTTCAACCTCCTAATCATCAGAGAAATGCAAATCAAAACCACAATAAAACATTACACCAGTTAGAATGGCTATTATTAAAAAGTAAAAGAAAACAAAAACAGATGCTGGCAAGGCTGCAGAGAAAAGAGAACACTTATACACTGTTGGTAGGAATGTAAATTAGTTCAGCCATTGTGGAAAGCATTTTCAAAACCTCTCAAAGAACTTAAAACAGAACTACAATTCAACCCAGCAATGCCATTACTGGGTATAAATCTGATATGGTTTGGATCTTGTGTTCCCACCAAAATCTCATGTTAAATTGTAATCCCCAATGTTGCAGGTGGGGCCTGGTGGGAGGTGATTGGGTCATGGGAGCAGATTTCTCATGGATTGTTCAGTACCATCCCCTTAGTGCTGTCCTCATGATAGCGAGTGAGTTCTCATGAGATCTGGTCATTTAAAAGTATGTGGCATCTTTCTCCACCTCTTGCCCTGGCTCTGACCATGTGACATGCCTGCCCCCGCCCTTACCTTCTGCCATGATTATAAGCTCCCTGAGGCCTCACCAGAAGCTAAGCATATGCCAGCATCATGCTTTCTGTACAGTCTGTAGAACTGTGAGCCAATTAAACTGCTTTTCTTCATAAATTACCCAGTCTCAGGTATTTCTTTATATCAGTACAGAATGGACTAATATAATATCCAAAAGAAAGTAAGTTGTTCTACCAAAAAGACATATGCATTCATATGTTCATCACAGCATATTCACAATAGCAAAGACATGGAATTAACCTGTGTGCTCACCAACAGTGAGTTGGATAAACAGAATGTGGTACATATACACATGGAATACTATGCAGTCATAAAAAAGAACAAAATCATGTCTTTTGCAGCAACGTGGATGGAGCTGGAGGCCATTATCCTAAGTGAATTAACACAAAAACAGAAAACCAAATACTGCCTATTTTCACTTATAAGTGGGGACCAAACACTGGGTATTCATGGACACAAAGATGGCAAGAATAGACACTGGAGACTACTAGAGGGGAGAGGGAGGGGGAAGATAAGTGTTGAAAAACTGTTTGGTACTGCGCTCATTACTTGGGTGATGGAATCAATTTTACCCAAACCTCAGCATCATGCAATATACCCATGTAATAAACCTACACACACCACCTGAATCAAAAATAGAAGTTGAAATTATACATACATACATCCTTACATATATACATGAGAGACAGCTTTAGACGTCATGAACACATTAGTGGTAGACTAAATTCTGAGACTGAGTAAAATTTCCCTGTCTCCCACCATCCTCTTAAGTGTAGATTTTCATCTTTATTTTTTTAAAACATTTATTTTCTAGATCTCTATTACATCCCCGTCTTTGAAATAAGCAAAAGAGAAAAAGATCCTGAATGACCTAGCCCATATCTTTTAAACTGGCTAATTCTTGGATAAACCATTTAATCTTTTTGAATCTCAGTATACTTGTCTGTAAAACAGAGCTAATTATTAAGAACCCTCTCACAAGGTGCTGGGAGAATTAGCTTGACAGGTATTTAAAGTTATGAGTAGTAATATGTTTTCCATTTGTATAGCAAGACAGGCTAAAGCACAAGGCCCCAAAATTACACCTTATCACATAGATAGGAATGGAATTTAGGAATCAAATTTTTCATTCCTGTGTTCCTTCCTCGGATAAAATATTTTCTCTCCTCTTCTCCTCTACCCCAAGCAAAAAAATATAAACAAGAAATGTGTCTTTGAAGAATATAGCAGGATGGTCATTGTTTCTGTTCACATTCATTGCTTGTACACTATTTTCTATGTGCCTTTGTGAATTAACTCATTTGAATCTTACAACAACCCTGTGAGGTGCGTACTAGTGCAAGTCCCATTTCTATTTATTTATTTATTTATTTATTTATTTATTTATTTATTTTTCTTTTAACTTTTATTTTAGCTTCAGGGGTACATCAGGTTTGTTATATAGGTAAACTGCATGTCATAGGGATTTGGTGTATAGACTATTTCATAACCCAGGTAATAAGCATAACCCAATAGGTATTTTTTCTGCTCCTCTCCCTCCTCCCAACCTCTACTGTCAACTAGGCCCTAGTTTCTGTTGTTTCCCCTAGTGTTTACGTGTTCTGGTTGTTTAGCTCCCACTCGTCAGTGAGAACATGTAGTATTTGGTTTTCTATTCCTGTGTTAGTTTGCTTAGGATAACGGCCTCCAGCTCCATCCACGTTGCCACAACAGACGCGATTTTGCTCTCTTTTATGGCTACATAGTATTCCATGGTGTATATGTGCCATATTTTTCTTTATCCGGGCTACCATCGATGGGCATTTAGGTTGCTTTCCTGTGTTTGCTATTGTGAATAGTGTTTTGATGAACATATGTGTACATGTGTCTTTATGGCAGAGTGATTTATATTCCTTTGGATATACACCCAATAATAGGGTGTTTCGTTGAATGGTAATGCTGAGTTCTTTGAGGAATTGCCACACTACTTTCCACAATGGCTGAACTAATTTATGCTCTCACCAGCAGTTCATAAATGTTCCCTTTTCTCTGCAACTTTGCCAGCATCTGTTATTTTTTGATGTCTTATTAATAGTCATTCTGACTGGCGTGAGATGGTATCTTATTGTGGTTTTGATTTGCATTTCTCTAATGTTTAGTGGTGTTAATAATTTTTTCTTATTCTTATTGGCTGCATGTATGTCTTCTTTTGAAAATTGTCTGTTCAGACCAGTCACGGTGGCTCATGCTCGTAATCCCAGCACTTTGGGAGGCCGAGGTGGATGGATTGCTTGAGCTCAGCAGTTTGAGACTAGCCTGGGCAACATGGCAAAACCTCGTGTCTACAAAAAGTACAAAAACTTAGCCAGGCATGATGGTGCATGCCTGTAGTCCCAGCTACTTGGGAGGCTGAAGTGGAAGGATTCCTTGAGCCAAGGAGGTGGAGGTTGCAGTGAGCCAAGACGGCACCACTATACTGCAGCCTGGGTGACATAGTAAGACCCTGTCTCAAAAAAGAAAAAAAGAAAAATGTGTCTGTCATGTCCTTTGCCCAATTTTTAATGGGCTTGTTTGGTTTTTGCTTGTAAATTTGTTTAAGTTTCTTACATATGTTGGATATTAGACCTTTGTCAGATGCATAGTTTGCAAATATTTTCTCCCATTCTGTAGTTTGCTTACACTGTTGATAGTTTCTTTTGCTGTGCAGAGGCTCTTTAGTTTAATTAGGTCCCACTTTGTTGCTATTGTTTTTGGCCTCTTCATCATGAAATCTTTGCCAGGTCCTATGCCTAGAATGGTATTTCCTAAGTTATCTTCCAGGGTTTTATAGTTTTGGGTTTTCAATGTAAATCTTTAATCCATCTTGAGTTGATTTTTGTATGTGGTGTAAGGTGGTTCAATCTTCTGCATATGGCTAGCCAGTTATCCCAACACCATTTATTAAATAGGGAGTCTTTTCCCCATTGCTTGTTTTCATTAGTTTTGTCAAAGATCAGATGGTTGTAGGTGTGCAGCCTTATTTCTAAGCTCTCTATTCTGTTTCATTGGTTTATGTTTCTGTTTTTGTACCAGTACCATGCTGTTTGGGTTACTGTAGCCTTGTAGCATAGTTTGAGGTTGGGTAACATGATGCCTCTGGCTTTGTTTTGTTGTTGTTGTTGTTTAGGATTGCTTTGGACATTTGGGCTCTTTTTTTGGTTTCATGTGAATTTTAAAATATATTTTTCTAATTCTAATTCAAGAATGTCACTGGTAGTTTGATAGGAATAACATTGAATCTGTACATTACTTTGGGCAGTATGGCCATTTTTTGTTATATTGATTCTTCCTATCCATGAAGATGGAATGTTTTCCATTTGTTTGTGTCATCACTGATTTTATTTGAGCAGTTGTTTTGTAATTTTTACTGTAGAAACTTTCAGCCTTCCTGGTTAGTTGTGTTCCTAGGTATTTTATTACTTTTGTGGCTATTGTAAGTAGGATTGTGCTCCTGATTTGGCTCTCAGCTTGACTGTTGTCAGTGTATAGCGTTGCTACTGATTTGTATGTTGATTTGTATCCTGAAAGTTTGCTGAAATTGTTCATCAGATCAAGGAACTTTTGTGCTGAGACTATGGGTAGATATAGAATCATGCCTCTGCAAATAGGGATAGTTTGACTTCCTCTCTTCCTATTTGGATGCCTTTTATTTCTTTCTCCTGCATGATTGCTCCGGCCAGGACTTCCAGTACTCTGTTAAATAGGAGTGGTGAGAGAGGGCATTCTTATCTTGTGCTGGTTTTCAAAGGAAATGCTTCCAGCTTTTGCCTATTCAGTATGATTTTTGGCTGTGGGTTTGTCATAGATGGCTTTTATTATTTTGAGGTATGTTCCTCTGATGCCTAGTTTATTGAGGGTAAGCTCCATTTTAAAGAGAAGTAAACTGAGGCACTGAGGTATTAACTTTCTCAGAGTTACACAGCTGATAATTAGCAAAGCCATGGCTCAAACTTCAGACCCCAGTGCTCTTAACTGAATCTCAAATGGTGGAGATGACAAGGACAGGAAAGCATTTGTCAGGGAGGACCTTGCACACCTCTCAAATGACTTCAAAAAGACAACTGTGTTCATATGTTCTCTGCAGCTATGGAGACGTTGATGCCCTTGTCTTCCTTGAGGCAGGAGGTTTGCCCAATTTTGTTTCGGTCTAGAAATCATCAAGGAGAAAAATACATGACTCAGAGGGATAACAGAGACTCTGAGGGCTTGCACTGAATCCAGGAAACACCCTTACTTATGGCACAGAATTAAATGAACAGAGCTGGGGGAAAAAAAAGAGACTTCTGGAACTCCAGAAAGGAAAGACTATTGGCTCCTGGAGAGAGAAGCACATCTGAGACAGATAGGAAAGAAGACTTTGTTTCTGTAGCCAGCTGAGAGGAAATCTAGTGATAGAAGTACACTGGATCCGTATTTTCCAGAGCTTGGGGCACACACCTCTGACTGCCTGCAGGATGAGATGGGGCGGTAGATGGGATTGCACCAGGTAGCACAAGTGTTAGGAGTTAGTGTTACCAGTTGAGGGTAGTAGTCCCGGTTCTTGGCGTCTTGAACAAAGAACTGGACAAAGCACATAAGCAAGGCAGCCAAAGCAGAGATTTATTTTAAATGAGAGTACACTCCACAGGGTGGGAGCTGGCCAAGCAAGCAGCTCAACAGTATTGGTTACAGAATTTTGGGGTTTAAATACCCTCTAGAGGTTTCCCATTGATTCACTCTAGTGGCCCACGACCAGCCGGATTCATTGAGGGAGGGGAGGGTTGGCCTGCAACCAGTCTGGTTGGTTGTGAGAGGGAGCCAATCAGAGGTACTTTCATTTTCCAACTGCCACACAGCAACCGCCACGCAGCAACTGCCATGCAGCAACTTCCATACAGCAAAAGGAGTGGTTGGAAAGGGAGTAGCATGTGATATCCAGTCAGCATGAGTTGGCCTTCTGTTTCCTGCCTCCAAACCCTATTCTCCTGCCTCCTTAGGTTTCTGTGGGCACGTCTTTAAAGAACAGTGGATCACACAGGGAGAGAATTGTTCTTTTAATCTTTTTTTTTAAATTCTTCTGATTATCATAAAGTCTTAATTTGATGCTAGTATGTTTTTAAAAAGTCTGTGACACCTGTAACCTCCCCTTTCAACAAAGAGGCCCTGGCAGGTAACAGAATTTAACTAGAAGGGAACAACATTATTCTGTGTTCACTGTGCTGTGTTCATTTTTATAGCTGCCTTTTATTTATGTTAAGTTTGGTGGTGGTTGTTGTTGTTGTTTGAGACAGAGCCTTGCTCTGTCACGTGGCTGGAGTGCATGATCTTAGATCACTGCAACCTCTGCCTCCGGGTTCAAGCAATTCTTGTGCCTCAGCCTCCCAAGTAGCTGGCATTGCAGGTGCATGCCACCATGCCTGGCTAATTTTCATATTTTTAGTAGAGACGGGGTTTCACCATATTGGCCAGGCTGGTCTCGAACTCCTGGCCTCAAGTGATTTACCTGCCTCGGCCTTCCAAAGTGATAGGATTACAGGTGTGAGCCACCATGCCTGGCCCTATGTCAAATATTTTTTTTTTATTTGTGATAATAAAAGTTTCTTTTGAAAGTAAATTTATGTAAGAAAAATGTAAATGTTTTAAGGAATTATCACATAAAAAGTAATAAAGGTTAAATGCATGCAAGGCAAAAACATAATTATAATGACGGTGTGTAAATGACCAAGGTCTGTGAACTCTTACTCTAAACCTTTCAATAATCCATATTCTGTCTTGAACCTGTGTCCTACCCTGCAGTGCTACATCCACACAGCAAGCACTGTGCTCATTTCTGGAGATCACTCCTTAGGAGCAATTTAAACACACGCTAGCCTATCCAGAGCAACAGAGAACAGTATAACAACAACAGCATAAGAAGAATGTGAGCATAATGGTGGCCTTTGCATGGGGGCATGAGAGTTGTTCTGAAGAATCTAAACAGCTGCTTCATTGGTTGGGGGGACCCTATGGGATTTAGTCTTCATGAACTACAAACATGGCACCAATGATAGATAATCTCAAGAAACAGACTTCTGCATAGCATATGGAACTTTCCTATAGCCCAAACGTTCCATGGGTAGAAAGTAGTTGCAAGAGGACAAACCTAGAGCCCAGGAGGCATGCCTGGGTTCTAGTCTTCCCCTCAACCAGGAGTTTTTGGTGAATGAGATTCTAGAGAGCAGCTTAACTCTCCAGCTTTGTGTCCCCCATGTTTAAGGGAAGAGTTTCGCACTTGATGAGAGGTGGGAAACAGGCTCATCTTGGTAATACTGATTGCTTTCTAATTTGTGGCCTAAAACTCCTTGTTGAGAAAAATGTTAAGCCCATGTTCAGGTTTAGAGGGAAGAAAGACTGACTGGTAGCGTCTGCCATGGATACGAGGCATGCATTACCATGTTCCTAATTGGTATGAAACAAGTGATCATTAAGATTCCTCCCAGCTCTATAACACAACATCAAATTCATATCACTTCACCACGATTGCAAATAGGTGCACTTTGAAAAGCAATTCCTGACCAGAGAGGAATGCTACGCTAGGCTTAAACATTTTATTACTGCATTCACTAGTGTTAATGTTGTTTATGAATAGTAATAATGGCTATTTGTGGCTGTTAAGGCCTTTTATTTTTATGAGATTATCATAAGAGCCTCTAACTATGGACCAATTTTGCACTATCCTGTGTTCTCAGAAGCAGACTGGCATATCTCTAGGACCTCTGTGAACTGAAATGGAATAATTATTAAAACTTCCTGGTCTTTAGGTTTTCAATAAATGTGCTGGTTTAGTCGGCCTGTTTGACTAATGAAAGGGAAATTCTATTCTCCCTCTATTCTTCTAGGATTGACCCATACTTGTAAACTATGAAAAAAGGCCTGTTACTGTTAAGATGTTTTTAAGAGGCACGCCCTCTTGCAAGGGAATTTCCTCCCCAAACTATGATGGTACCTAGTAAATCTGCCTTTACGAGGATTATGTGAGTTTCATTTCATTTCATTTCTCTCCTCATACATAACATGCAGGATAATAGACGATCCAGCGCTCAGATGCCATGGAAATTTCTAAAAGGGAATGCATTTGTCAAGGGCCACAGCAGACTCTGCTGACTGCTAGTACTGCTAGATTGTGACCATGCTTCATTTTTCATCAACATTGTGCTTAATTTACCACAAGTGTCATTGTCCCAGTGCTGTCAGCCTGGAAAGATGATGCCCTTGTTGCGTGAGCTTCATAGGAACTGACTGTTGACGGGCTCGGGCTATGGAGTGAATCATCATTTATAATTTCCCACTCTACTTAGTTGAGGCGGGCAGATGCCTTGGAGCCTGAGAAAAAGGAGGACTTGAAGCTAAGCAGATGGGCAGACAAATATCTTAGCAGCACCTGCTGCTGGCTGTGATGGTTCCAGCTACCTGTCTTTGGGGAAGAGATTCTGTGCTCCTTACTGCTTAAAGTATAGATCCGCGCTGTCCGCTACTGTGGTCACTAGCCACATGTGGGCTATCGAGCACTTGAAATGTGGCTAGTCCAAACAGACGTGTTGAGTGTATAAAATACACACTGAATTTGGAAGACTTAAAACCAGAATGTGATAATTTTTATATTGATTTCACGTTGAAATAATCATATACTGTATAAACTGGGTTAAATTATATATACAATAAAAATTAATTTCACCTAGTAGCATTTTACCTGTTTAATACGGCTACTGGAAAACTGGAAATTACATACATGGCTGGTATCATGTTTATGCTGGGCCTCACTATTGTGTATCATGACATCTCACCCCTTTATTTGACAGAGAAGAAAACCATGAGCTGGATTAGGCGAGGGATTTGACTGTGATCACATTGCCAGTAAGTTCAGAGCTGGGATGGGTCACCACATCTCTGATTTTCAGAGTTGACTGCCTTTGCCCTATGTCATCTTCTAGGGAGAAACACACAAATCTAAGAGTAAGAAGACCTGGATATCATTTCATGTTCAATCTCTTACTCACTGGCAACAGAATGTTAACTTTCCTGTGACTCAGTTTCTACTTTGCTAAAAAGTGTAAACATATCCCACATGGTTAGTTGTGAATCAAAGAAATAAAATATGTGCTTTGGAAATCCTAAAGGACAACACAATACTAAGGCCGTCTAGTGTAGAATTTAAGAGTACAAACATTGGTGCAACCCACTTGTCTATACTTCATTTCTGACACCACCACCACCACCACCACCACCATCATTTTGGGTTATTTAACTTCTCTGAGTCTCGGTTTCCTCACCTGCACTAGTACCTTTGTCTAGAGTGGCTGAGAGAATTAAATGAATTAACACACATCGAACACTTAGAAAAGTGCCAGGCACACGGCAAACAGAAGTGTTAGCTACTTTTATTAGCAACAATACTACTCCACTTTTGTGACCCAAATTCCTGTGAGTAAAATTCACGGAAAGAACTGCTCTTAAATGTAAGCTCACGGGTAATCACCCACTTTGTGTGATATCAGGGATAGAAGAATGGCCCAAGGCTTCCAAAACAAGGATCATTTTCACTGTCTCTTGAAAAAGCACAAATATGATTTACCTAGTAGGGCTGTTGAGAGAAAACCCTATTACACTGCCTGAAAATAAACATGAGCTTTTGACCGTAAAAAAAAACAACAAAAACTTTCCACTAGTAGCTAGCTTAGTACCATTAGAAATGCATCTCTTTCCTTTCTGCTTTTGTTTGATCCCTCCACCTGTATTTCTTCCTTTTGTCTTCAAAAATACACAGAATTCCATCAGCTCCAGACTAATCTCTAGACCCTGGTGTTCCTCTAACTTCAGTGCTCTTTCCTTCCAAACACTGCTCAACTGATTTAATTAAATCCTCCACCCATATGGCCCAGTTTTTCTATTCACTTTCTAATACCTCAAGTCCCTGGACTGTACCTACATCACTTCTCTCTGAAGCAGGTTTTCAAAAGCACCACAAGACACCATGCAGCATTGCCTTTCTCAGTCTTTGCTGTTCTTTACTTTCTGACACACCCTCTCTTTAACTCCACCTTCATGTTCTCCTGTTACTTCTCTGACCATTCATCTTCTTCGTCTTCTTGCTTCTTTCTTCCACTTTCCTTAATATCCAGCATTTTCTTCTTCACTCTGCCCATTCTACCTTGATGACTATTCACCTCATGTCTTTAACTTCCTATTAGGCACATACTATAGATTCTCTTTCCCTTCCCTTTGCATTTCTCTCTCAGCCCTTGCCTTCCTCCCTTTTCCTTTCTCCCTTTGTTTTAAGTATTTCCAAGTAAATGGGCCTTCTTCACATGAAGTCCAAGACAAAACACCTTCTTCCTACCTCAAGTTTCTTTTAAATGTCTGAACTCTATTTCAGTTAGAGTTTTTAGTATACTCCCAGTTTTTCAAGATTAAAACCTCAAAGCTTTCTTTGATTCTTTGCTCTGTATTATAACAGGTCTGGGCTTGAGTCCTTACTTCATATCTTATTAACTCTTCAACTTGGACCAAGGTGCTGGACCTCCCTGAGCCCCATGTTTCTCATCTGTAAAAAAGAGTTGTTGTGGGGATTAAATAAGAACACATTCAAAGCACTTAGCATAACCTTTTCTCCACCTTGACTGTCCCCACTCCAACTAAATCTCTACCTGTTCATCGAGACTAAAATTGTTCATGGTGTTTTTCTTTCCCCTGGCAAATAAAAAATACCCATTCAATGTCTGGCATTATTTTTATTATTATTACTCCATATTTATCTTGTAGAATTCACATGTAGATTCCTTTACACATGCAGCAACTCATCACGACTTAAAGATTATTTCTTGTGTCTTTTCATACTTTTTCATTTTTCACCCCTGCCATTTCTACTAGGCTTTTATCATTTTATAAAAAATCTGCATTCAATTTCAAACAGTGTTGTCATCTTCTAGTCCTTCTGTCCATTCATCTAATCTGCCAGACTAATTGCCCTAACATTCTACATTTTTAAAGCCTTCCATGGTTTCTCATTGCCTAACATCAGCCAATAATAATAATAATAAACACCTACATACTCCATTATCTGACATAAATTACTTTTCTAGTCTTATCTCTCACTGTTGCCTATAATATCCTCCACTTCAGCCCTGGATTTTATTTATTGTTCTTTGAATCAACTTAGTGTTCCCACTTTAGGGCCTTTGCTGACAATATTCTCAGAATGCTCCATGTTCCACTCTACCTAGCCTTTTGAAACTCTGATCCCCTGAAGTTTCCTCAGATAACTTTGGCCTCTACACGTGTATACATTTGTCTGAACCTAGAGCTGTATCTATACCTCTTGGTTGGTCATGAATCATGTACTGCTTTGGAGCATGACTTGCGCTGCTATCTTGTAAGGAGGCAGTAGGCACGTTTAGCAAGCTCATGGGCATTGAACCAAATATTAGGCTTAAATCTGGATTCTGCCTCCTACTAGTGTGTGATCTTGAGCAAGCCATATAACCTCTCTGACTGTGTTTCTTTGGCCTAAAAATGGATCTAACATTGCCTACTTCATAAAGATACTACAAGATTAAATAAGATTGCATCTAAGTGTATCAGTTATCAAGAATGTAAAAATTCAACTCACAAATGGAAAAAAATATTTACAACTCATATATTTGTTAAAGAAATAATATCCAGAATATAGAATAACCCTTATAACAATAATGGACAAACAATTCAATTTAAGAATGGGCAAAGGATTTCAATAGACATTTCTCCAAATAAGATATATAAATGGTCAATAAGCTCAAGAAAAGATGCTCAAAATCATTAGTCATTAGCGAAATGCAAGTCAAAACTATGAGATGCCACTTAAAACCCACTAAGATAGCCATAATAAAGAAGAAGAAGAAGAAGGAGGAGGAGGAAGAGGACGAGGAGGGGCAGGAGGAGGGGGAGGAGGAGGAGGAGGAGGAAGAAAGAAGAAAGAAGAAGACGACCCAGGCATGGTGGCTCATGCCTGTAATCCCAGCACTTTGGGAGGTTAAGGCAGGAGGATCACTTGAGCCAGGAGTTTGAGACCACCCTGGGCAACATAGTAAGACTCCATCTCTAAAAAAAAGAAGAAAACTAGCAAGTGTTGGTGAGGATATGAGGTAATTTTAACCTTCCTACATTTCCAATGGAAATATAAAATGATGCAGCCACTGTGGAAAACAGTCTGGCTGTTCCCCACAAACTTAAACATAGAGTTACCATATGATACAGCAATTTCACTCCTAGGTATATACTCAAGAGAAATTAAAACATATGTTTACACAAAAACTTGTACGTGAATGTTCATAGTAGCATTATTTGTAATAGCCAAAAATGGAAGCAACATAGATGTTCATCAACTGATGAATGGATAACTAATATGTGGTCTTCATACAATGAAATGTTATTCAACCATTAAAAGGAAAGAAGAACTAATATATGATACAACATGGATGAACCTTGAGGACGTTATGCCAAGAGAAATAAACCAGTCATGAAAGGACAAATACTATGTGATCCCACTGACATGAGGTACTTAGGATAGTCAAACTCATAGAGAAAGTAGAATGGTGGTTGCCAGGGGTTGAGAGGAGAGAGGTATGGGGGGTGACTACTAACAGGTACAGATTTCTTTTTGGGGTGATAAAAATGTTCTGGGATTAGATAGTAGTGATTGTTGTACAACTTTGTGAATAGCATTAAATAGTACTTTTTAAATGATGAACTTCATGGTGTGTGAATTATAACTCTAAAAATATAAAAGGAGGAGAAGTATGTCAAATAGTGCAATTTGCTAAGTTCCCTTTGTTTCTCATTAAAAATGGTGAAGCTGGGATTCATGATCAAGTCATTCTGATACAAAGACAGTGCTTTTCAAAGCCTCCACTAATCTTGTCTCTCTCATGTGGTGAAACAGAGGTCTACTGGAACACAGAAACAATGAAACGAGTTTTTCTGATGGTTCTGACATTTTGACTAAAAGGCTTTATTCAGTTGTATGATCAGTTAATGGTGATTAAAGAAAAATATTATTCATATTCTTTGTTCAACTAAATGCATCTGTTGAGACTGTATTAATAAACCCAGCCAAACAAATGAAAGACTATACACAGATAACTTGGGGGAGAAAGTAAAAGAAACAGGAACAGCATGGAGAATATTAACACTGTTTTTGCCCAAACAAAACACTGCAAACATTGCTTTTGCCAAAGAGATTCTGAAAGGAGTTAATAAAAGCAAATTAAACTTGAGGGAAAATTGGATTGGCAAATAAGTCTTTAGCTGGAAACTGTGCATTAAAGCAAGGATTAAAGGGAAACAGCAAATATTTCTGAAATTCCAGCCATGATGTAATGAATCAGATACACATGGTTTCACGACCCTTCTCTGCCACTGTCTCAGCCAAGTAACCCTAGCCAATTTATGTCATTTCTCTAATCACCTTTTTTCTTTTTGTGTAAAATACGAACAAAAAAAATTTTCTCATAAAGTTCCTATTGATTATAAGGGTAGCAAGTAGGCACACTAAAGGGACAGCTCTGATTATTGGTTATTACACAGGCCAAGAATGATGGTACACATTTGGGTGGGGGTCAAATGACAGTACCCACTTTGAAGGGAGAGTAAAGTTTCCTGATGTCAAACACAGGCCTCTGAATATAGACAGATCATCCCCTACATGCTCTATTGATTGGGTCTTTTTTTTTAACTTGAAATTTTAAAGGCTCACAAAGAGGCATCTTTGTTTACCCTTGGTGGAAAAAAACATTTTTTAAAAAAGGGATTTATTTTCAGAATAGCAGACTAAGCTGACACAGCAAATTATTCCTTCCAACCTCAAACAATTAGAAATATTTTTAAAATTTCTCTCTTATGAAGATTCCAGGCAAAGACAGTTTTACAAAGAAATTTAACAAATGTTCAAAGAACATTTAAACTATAATTTATGTAAATTGTTTCAAATAACAGAAAAAAAGGCAACTACCCAACTCAGTTTATGAGACTAGGACTTTTTTTTTTTTACGTCAAAACTAAAAAGGGATAGTATAAGCAAATAGAATTACTAACCAATTTAATTTATAAACATGGATGTAGAATTTCCAAGTAAAATACCCATAAGTCGAGTCCAGCCATATTTTAAATATAATAAATCATGTCTAGGTAGGGTTTATCCCAACAATGTTTTAAAGTCATAATGTCTAAAAAATCACCATGCTAATTTGCTACCCTTATATATAATCAGTTGTGAAAAACATGGTGATCTCAATGCACTCAGAAAAATCATTAGATATTCTTTTTTTTTTTTTTTTTTTTTTTTTTGAGACAGAGATTCGCTCTGTTGCCCAGGCTGGAGTGCAGTGGCGTGATCTCGGCTCACTGCACGCTCCGCCCCCTGGGTTCACGCCATTCTCCTGCCTCAGCCTCCCGAGTAGCTGGGACTACAGGCACCCGCCACCACGCCCAGCTAATTTTTTGTATCTTTTAGTAGAGACGGGGTTTCACGGTGCTAGCCAGGATGGTCTGGATCTCCAGACCTCGTGATCCGCCCGCCTCAGCCTCCCAAAGTGCTAGGATTACAGGCTTGAGCCACCGCGCCCAGCCGATATTCTTAATAACACATTTCACTATTAAAAGTTTTTAACCAAACAAGGAATAGCAAGAACATTTTTTCTTCTGATAAATCCTACAGCAAATGTAATATTTAATGATGAAACTTTAGGAGCATTTCCATCATAGATACAAGATGAAGACTCCCATTTTAACTTCTATCATTATTTTACTGAAGATCTTAGCCAATGGAATAAGATACGGAAAATAATTGGTATGTATAAATATTAGAGAGTTTTGTCATTTGCTAATAAGTTATGTATATAGAAAATTCCCCCACACAAAAATCAAACTACCAGAACATATAAGATGATTCAGCATGGTTATTGGATATAGAGTCAACTACAAAAATCAATAACTATTTATATATTAATGAATTAACATAAAAGGAAAATTGCTACCATCACAACAATAACAAAACTATACAAGTCAAAAAATGGATCTAATAAAACATGTTGAGTACTTTGTGGAGAAAATTTTGAAATGTTGATGAAAGTCACAGAAAAGATCTAAGCAAATGATGGAGAGATAATCACATTTGTAGTTGGGAACAGTAAATATATTAGATGTAAAAATTTCCTCTAAATTAATCTGCAAAATTCAAGACCATTACAATCAAATCAAACAAAATTCCTATAAAAGATAACAATGTGGTGTATGGCATTCATATATGGATAGACAAATACATCAGTGAAGAGTACAGAGAATCCAGAAACAGATTAAATAAAGCATTTGATAACTTAGAATATAAGAAACAAGATATTATGAATCTGAAGGAAAAGCAAAATTATTTGTTTCCACTTGAAAAAGAACCATAAAATCAAAATTATTTGACATTATACTAAAAGTTCCTGATAACTTAGAGACCTGATGTTAAGAAAAAATAGACCTATTTGAAGAAATATGGGAGAAAGTCATTTGACACTGGGATTGGAAATCTCATTTAAGAAATTTTGTTGGTTTGGGGAAGTTTTCTTGGCTGCAGGACTCATGGGAACTTGTTCCTACAAAGTCAGTCAGTAATAAAGAAGTCAAAACTAAGTATCACATGATATAACATAATCATAGGAGTGCTAACCCATCACCTCAGCCATATATATGGGTAATGTAATCACAGGCATGACATATTCCAGCCTCTTTGGGATATTACTCAGAAGCATCCTACAGGTCCTGCTCACACTCAAGGGTAGGGATTATGAAAGGGCATGAACACTGGGAGATGAGGATCACAGGTCTCTGTTCAAGTCTGTTTGCCACACTGAAATTCTTTGACCTTACCTAAGGTCATAGGAATGTTTAGAATGTCAGAATGTGCCTTATTAATTTTTATAGTACTGTTTTTGGTTCTGTTTGAGGTGTAAAAATAGGTCTTTCCCTTTCTTTCGCAAATTCAACTTCTTGACTCCTAAATAACAGAAAGGTTTTCCCCATTCCTCTCTACAAGGATTACTCCTTTTTTCTTGCTGATACCAAGATGGGTTGAAGTGTTAAAACCTATTAACGGCACCATTACTAGAGCATAGCTGGAAATTAAGATGATTTATTAAAAAGAGAAAAGATATTTAATGAGAAGTGAAATAAACCAGCCCACTTAATCTATTAATGTTCCAGGCTTTATTTTTCTTTCTTACAGATCTTCCAAATTACAGTTCCCAAAATGTCCTAACTTCAAGTTCTAAATGTAGCATGAGATTCCCTGGAAGCAAAAACACTGCTCAACATTCTGGACATCTGTACTTACACGGTTACTATTTTCTACAAGAGGGCAAAGAAAACTTTTAGCTTTTTGGAATTCTATAAATAAGGCCAAACAAAGAATCCACTTTTGATTCTAAATTATGAAAGCAAAATATTATTCATAATGCCAGAATATAGATCATAATCTTTATTAATAACAAAGTAATAATACTAACAATTACTACTTAAGTACTTTCTGCATCCCAGACTGCACAAAAATCTTGCATGCATTGTTTCATTTAGTCCTCATAACAAAACCTGGGTTAAGCATTTTTATCCCAGCTTTCCAGATAAAGGTACTGAGGCATAATGTGGCTATAAAATTTGCCCAAATCCCAGTGGCTGGTTAGTGGCACAGCAGGGATTTAAATATAGCTTAATTAATCTTCAACGTCTTACATCTTAGCCTCTCTGTAATACCACATGTCACAAAGAAATTATATGTATGTATTAGTGGAAAGATGGCACTCTTAACACACAGGTTGTAAAGAACATACATCACTCATTCATTTAACAGAAAAGAAAAATATCACTGGGCCAGTTTTTAAATCTGCCATTGCCAGCCGTGTGGCCCTTAGCAATTAACTTATTTGAGTTTTCTTTCTCTTTCTCTCTCTAGAGGCAGAGTCTCACCATGATGCCCAGACTGGACTTAGACTTGAACACCTGGGCTCAAGTTATCCTCCAGCTCCAGCTTCCTAAGTAGCTGAGACTAAAGATATATAGCACTGAACCCAGGTTTTTCACTCTGAAATTTTTTTCTCATAGGTAAGATGGTTATTCCATCCTATTTCTCTCATAGGATTGTGAGGAGTATTAAAAGTGACATATACTTTCAAAAGTATTACATAAGTAAATATAAACATGAATATAAGGAATTAATATACTCCCTATGTGAGAATATGAAAAATTCATAACTGAGTAAGAGGGAGCCAGGGCTCAATAACCTAGTCTAGAATATAGGAGACATAATACATGTTTGAGTAAAAAGCACCTAAATTACTTAATGTGCTTACCCCAAACAATTGCATTTCAAAACAACATTATTTAGGCACACCACTCATCTACTCTGGCAAATATTCCCAAACAATTCCTAAAGAGCATTCATTTTATCAGATATGGTGGACCCAAAACTCTTCTCAACATGACACACAAAGATGGACGAGAACATAGGGAAGCATCACATAACATTAAAAAGAATACTTTTGAAGGCCAAGAGATTCATTCCTTTAGTTATAAAATAGGGATAATAATACATACCTTGCCAAGATTTTGAAAAAATTCCAGATGTCTGTATTCAGTGAAGACAGACTTGCTCATTTAAAGCAATCTCAGATGTCCAGATTACTAAAATCACTGGAAAATATATAAAAGACATGTTCTGAGGGATATCTTCTAAAGAACCAACAGTATCATAAAGAATTATTTCTAAAAAGCCAAGATTCAAGAGAAGATAGAAATCTAGAAAGTTGAGCCCAGCATTTGTACTTGCCCGGGGGGCATTTTTCTGCCTTGAAGAGATGGCTGATAGGATGAGCAGCACTTTTGACAGCCCTTCAGCATTAGGGGGACAAAAATGTGATCCAAAGTCTGCCAAGAATGGAGAATCTAGTAAGCCACCTATGCTTAGGATATATGCTCCAAAGAGCTACATCCTAGGAGTAAGGGGAAACCAGAAATAAAGCGGCACCCCATGGACCACAGTCTGTATTCAAGATGTCCAGGTGGCCTAGAAAATTTCTAGCCCAGACACAAGTTGGAGACTCCAGATTGTTGATGACCAGAGGCACCTGGCAAAGCAAATGAAAATCCTTTCAGGAGCAAAATAACATCATCCCAGCCTCGTATCATTTTACTAGTATATTTTCAAATGCAGTGTTCAGCATACCAAAAAAGCAGACCAGGCAGTCAAAGAGATATCAGTAAGAATGAGGACCAACACAAATAACCCACAAGAAAACATTTAGAGGTACTCCAGACAGTATTACCAGACCCAGACTGTGAACACCCATGATGATAATACTCATGAAGAAAAATATGTGAACTTAAATTTTTGTCTAAGAACTATCAACTACTAACAAAATTTCCAATTTGACCTCCAAAAATCCACAAATGAAAAGGCAATCAATGACATTAAAACATCACTGGTTCTGTTTAACAGCAAATGAGTAAAATAATTTTAAGAATTTTCTCAAATAGAGAATTGGTTAATAGATAGGTCAGAAGACATTATTTAGAATTATGTACAGAAAGATAACAGTATTGAAATACAGAAGAAAGTGTAAGATGTAAAAATAATATGAGAAGAACGTATATTTATTGAAGTCCCAGAAGAAGCAGAGAAACAGAATATCAAGTAGAAGAAATATTTGAAAAGATAATGGTTGAGGATTTTCTAAAACTGAAGAAAGAGATCAATCTACAAATTTAAGCACCCCAGTGAACTTCCGGTTTGTTTGGGATATACAGTCATGAAAACTGTAAATTAATAACTTTCTTTAAACTTTCAGAGAGCTGAAATCATGAAGCAGAAATAAGTCCAAAATCTAAGGACAGAGGTGTGTGCATAGGAGGACAGGCTGCTAATATGTGCTTACCTGGGATGGACACAGTCAAACACCAATAAAACTAATTTAGCTGGAATTGTTCATAAATTGGTAAAGGCCAAGTGTGGGCTTGCAAGAATGTTTAGAGCCCTAGCTGCAAATATAGGGGGAATTTGCATGATCCACTTGTAGTTTTCTCCCCATAGACTCCCCAGAAAAGATTGGTGGGAGTCCTGAGAGGGCATCACTCCTGGTACAGACTTGGTGAAGTAGAACAGCAGCCATAGCTGTAGGGAAATGAAGGCTGCCCAGATCCTTTTTCCTTTACTCTTCTACAAAGCTGGGGTGGGAGGAGAGGGAGGCAAACAATCCCCCACCCACCAAGACCAAGATGCAAGTGAAACCCCAATGAAACTGAGAGAAGAAAACAGAAAAAAAATTCCTTTACGCCTCGGGGAGGGGCAAGAATATAGCTGAGCTCTGAACTACAGCGGTGGAACGGTTAGGAGCTCTGAAAAGACCACATCCATGAGAACCACAGACACAGTACCTGCCAAAGACAGAAGCTTAATCAGAATAGACAATGCCCCTCACTTAACTCTCACCAATAAGCATCCAGTAACAAGAAACAACAGAAACTCCTGGAAGAGAGGAGGATCAAATGACGCAAAAGAGTAGAAAGAAATCCTCTCTGGGACGAAGTGTAAAAGAGAAAGCTAAAGTCAATGGTGGAGAGAACCTTGAGGAAAACCATCTAGAAAACTATATCTTATCCTAAATATAAGGTTTAGCTAGATGAATTTAAGACTTGGTACACTGAGGGCAAGTATAACAACCACAAACCCCAAACCTAGATCCTCCACTCTGGCTAGATTGGTTCAACATCATACATTAACGGCAAAAAATGTAACCCAAAAAGAATACGTACCTAATAATATGGTGTCAGAATATTTCAGGTAAAAATTGGCCAGGCGCAGTGGCTCATACCTGTAATCCCAGCACTTTGGGAGACCAAGGCAGGTGGATCACCTGAGGTCAGGGGTTTGAGACTAGCCTGGCCGACACGGTGACACCCTGTCTCTATTAAAAATACAAAAATTATCTGGGCGTGGTGGCTACTGTAATCCCAGCCATTCGGGAGGCTGAGGCATGAGAATCACTTGAACCTGGGAGGCAAAGGTTGCAGTGAGCCGAGATTGCACCATTGCTCTCCAGCCTGGGGGACAAGAGCAAAACTCTGTCTCAAAAAAAAAAAAAAAAAAAAAAAAAAAAAAAAAAAAAAAAAAAAAAAAAAAAAAAAAAAAAAAAAAAAAAAAAAAAAGTCAATATAATTATAAGGAGAAATAGACCAACTGACAATCAGAGTAAATTTAAATATACCTCTTTCAGTAATTGACAGAACAAGCAGACAAAAAGTCTGCACATGGCCTAAAGCCTAAGTGTTCAATCCATGACAAGGTGTCCCTCTCAGAGGAAACTTGTTTATTCTGGCAGATACCTCTGTGGTTCTTGTCTAACTTGTGTCCAGTTTATTCCTACCAAGTAGCTACTCTCCAGGGGAGCCTTGACTGAGAAAGAAGTTAGGTCAGTTGTATCGGTCAGGTGACACAGAGGAGGCAACTCAGCAAAACACATGAAATAACAGAAGCAGTTTGTTATTCACACATCATGAGAAAAGGGAGCAGAATACCTCATAGGGTCAGTTAGAAGGAGATCGTCAACATAAAATTATAGACATTCACCGAAAATTGATAAATTATTTTAAAATACAAGTTACAAAACACTAATTCTTAAAAAAGTAAAAACTTGAATAGTTCTGTAACTATTAAATAGATTGAATCCAGAATTTAAAAACCTACTCATAAAGATTTCTACAAACATTTGAGGAAATATAACACTAATCTTTCACCAACCCTTCCAAAAAATAGATAAAAAGGGAAAATCCCCAAGTGCATTTGATTATACCTTAATACAAAAATCTGGCTAGGACAATATGAAAGGTAAATTAAAACAATATTTATATTTATCTTACTCATAAATACAAATATAAATATATTTTTAAACTACATGCTTAGAAATATATAAAAAGGGTAAAAGTTATGATCAAATTTTGAGATCTATTTCAGTAACACAAGTTGGGTTTAATTTTTTTTAAATATCTAATTTTAATTCTGATAAATATACCAGGATTTTTGTAAAATGTTAACATTACAGGAAGCTGGTGAAGGCATATGGGAACATTCTGAACCATCTTTTCAACTCTTATGTAAATCTAAAATTATTCTAAAGTACAAAGCAAAAAATATATATAATTTATCAATTAACAGGATGGAGAAAATATGAAAATATTTTAATACTTATGGAAAAGAGATTTAATAAAATTCTAAATTTATTCATTGTTTTTAAAAATTCTAGCAAATTAAGAATAGAATTGTAACTTCCTTTATCTAAGAAAGAATATCCTTATGAAGTCTCATATCAACTTAGAAGTAAAACATTAAAACTCTTCCATTGAGACTGAGAGTACAGCAAGAATGCAAGCTGTCATCCTTCTATTCTAATTTGTGCAAGTGATCCTAGCCAGTATAGCAAGGTAAGAAAGAGATATAAATCATGCAGAGATTAGAAAGGAGGAAACAAGACTGTCATTATTCTTGAATGCTGTATTTATGTATGTAGGAAATTTAAAATTATCTATACATAAGTTATTACAAGAAACAGTGAGTTTTGCAATACTAATGGATATTAATATATCAATTTTTTCTATACACCGGGTAAAAGTTAGAAAATTTTTTAAAACAAAAATAAATATCTAAAAATATATCTAACAAAAATATGCAAGACTTCTCTGCAGAAAACTTAGAGAACATTACTTAGAGCATTTAAAGAAGGATAAACTATGTTCATGAAAATCTCAAGGTTGTAAAGATAGCACTTTTCACTAAATTTATTTATAGATTCAAAGTAATTTTAATCAAAATCTGAAAGGTTTTGTTTGTGAGATTTGATAAGCTGACTCTAGAATGTACATAGAAATGCAAAGGACCAACATTAGCCTTGAAAAAGGGCAAAGTCAAAAAACTTGCACCACTGGGTATAAAAACTTAGTATGGAGCTACAATTTTCAATAAAGTATGGTATTGACTCAAACATAGATAATTAGAGTAATGAACTAAAATGATGTCTTATAAACCACATCAAAATCCTCTGAGCCATCTTTTACTTCAGCCTGCTACAGCAACAGCCATGTTGGCCTTGACCAGCATCACACATGTGCAACCACAGTACATCTAGCTGTAGATCCAAACTGCATACCTCTTTCTTCCTGCCCAGGGGCTTCTCTAATGCCAAGACATAGATTGTCCACGCTTAACACTCAAACATGTATAACCTGGATGTATAAAGGAATTAACACTCCTAGAGCCAGACTTGGCTAGTGGGAGATTAAATGGAAAAATGTTTTTTCCTTTCATCCCCAGGTGGAGAGTTCTGATTTGAATTTTGTGCAGTTCCTTAAAAAATTTGAACACAAGTGACCTATAGCAGTAGCCAGTTTGATTACATATCTTTGTATTGGCTTTTTCTCTGTTTCCTTATTTCATTACTGGTCTTATACTTCTGCTACTTGGAAACATGTTGCCAAATAACCTGTGGACAAGCCTTTGCCTCAGGGCTCTGCTTTCAGGAAAACTAAGGTTAAGACAGTGGCATTGTTGAGCAAGAGGGTAATGAAGGCTTTTGCAATATATGGTTCTGAAACAATTGGATATCCATATAGAAATAATGAAATTTGACCTCAACTTATACCTCGTCTAAAAAAATCAATTTTAGATGAATTGTAGATCTAAATGTGAGAGGCAACATAATAAAACCTTGAGAAGACAATGTAGACATGACCTCAGGGTAGAGAAGACTTTTTAAAGAGAGCAGCACATCACTGCCATAAAACAAAAGTTTGATAAATTTGACTAAATCAAAATTAAAAGCATTCATTTATCAAAAGACATCATTAAGAGAATGAAAATGCAAGTCACAGAGTATGACAAGATATTTGCAACACCTATAACCAATAAAGAGCTTGCGTTTAGAATATAAAAGTAAGTCCTATAAATCAATAAGAATACAAAAACACAGAAAACCTACTAGTAAAATCAGGAAGAGAGTTGAACAGTCACTTTACCAAAATAGACATCCAAATGCTACCAGACATATGAAAACGAGTTCATTAGCCACCAGGGGAATGACAATGAAAACCACAAAAAGATATCACTATACATACCACCAAACTGGCTAGATTTCTTAAACTGAGAATTCGAACTGCTGGCAAGGATGTAGAACAAGGGAACTCTCAAAATTCTGCTGATGGAGATATAAATTGACACAAACCCTTTGGAAAATTGGGCAGTATCTACTTAAATTGAATAATATGCATAACCTGTGACCTAGCAATTCCACTCCTAGAAGTATACCCATCAGAAATGCATATTCATATGCCTCAAAGGAAATGAACAGGAATGTTCATGCATTAGTTTAACAAGCCAAAATCAGAAACAGCCCAAAAGTTTATCAACAATAGGTTAGACAAATCAATCACTGTGTATTCACACAATGGAAAATAGCAATAAAAATGAAAGCACTAAAGCTATATACAATAGCATGAGTGATTGTCACAAACATGATGCTATACAAGAAGTAAGACACAAGGGTCAGGATATGTCCAGTCATTTAAAATTTCCAAACACCCAAAACCAAATCGTACTGTTTACAGTTATATACCCTGGTGTTAAAAAAAATGCAAAGAAAAGCAAGAAAGTGATTGTCATCAAGTGAGAATAATGGTTACCTTTAAGGGGACAAAAGGAGTTATCTCTGAATCAGATCATTTTGAGGGTTCATGGGTGCTGGCAATGCTGTTTTCTTGATCTGGATTATGGTTACACAGATATTCACTTTATAGTACAACAGTCCCTTCCTATCCCTGGGGGATATATTCCAAGGGCTCCAGTGGCTGCCTAAAACCTCAGACAGTACTGAATCATATATATATATATATATATATGCACACATACACTATCTTTTTTCCTATGCATGCATAATTATGATAAAGTTTAATTTGTAAATCTGGCACAGTAAGAGATCAACAATAACTACTAATAAAATAATTCTAACAACATGCTGTCATCAAGGTTATGTGAATGTGGTCTCTCTTTCTCTTTATGAAAATAACTTCTTATACTATACTCACCCTTCTTGTGATCTGTCAACCTGATAACTGAGATGGCTACTCAGTAGGTAATGGGTTGGTAGTATAAAACACATGGAGATGCTGAACAAAGGGATGATTTGAAGCCAGATATTTTCCTGACCCCTTCACTGGCAGGAACTGGAGTACATGGGAGCTGAAACTAGCTGGCTGATTTGGTGCAGGCCAGAGGGGAACTCCACTCACTCGCTCCTCCACCCGTCACGGGACATGGAGGGCAGGTGAGCAAGTGCAGGAGCCAGGGTGAGCACTTTTGGGCACTGGCAGGAGTGAAGTTCAGTGGAGGGTCAGTGTGACAGTCTTTTGCACCCACACTTGTGGCACCTGAGTTCTTGTCCAGCGTCCAGGAGGAATGAGGTCACATGAATGAATTGAAGATGGTAAATGTGGGTGATTTTATTGCCAGTGAAAGTGGTTCTCAGCAGGAAGGGGAGCTGAAAAGGGGATGGAGCTGGAAGGTAATCTTTCCCTGAAATCCAGCCATCCCCAGCCGGACTCCTCTCCAAAGCTACGCCATGAAGCTGTCCCTCTGAAGTCAAGCCATTTCTCTCTGATGTCCAACCGTAGTCTTGTAGTCTCTGACGTCCAGCAGCTCCTCCTCTCTGCCAGTTGAATTCTGGGGTTTTCATGGACACAGGATGAGGGGGTGAGGTGGGCTATGGGTGGTTTTGGAAAAACAATATTCAAGCAAGAAAACAGGGATGTAAGTTCTCACTTTGGGCCATGATTCCAGGCATTTCAGCTTGAGGGTGGGTCCCTCGCCAGGCACCCGCCCTCTTTGGCCCGGAATTTATCTGCCTCCTGTCCCTATCGATTTTGTCATGTGAGATTTCATCACATTACTGAGAATGGTGTGCAATTTAAGACTTCTGAATTGATTATTTTTGTAATTTCCCATTTAATATTTCAGACCACAGTGGATCACCGGTAACTGTGGGAAAGCATGGGTAATGAAACCAATAAGGGAAGACTACTGTAATCCATTAAGCTGTGTGTGTGTGTGTGTGTTTTCTTCTAAGTGTGCAGTATTTCATAGTAGAAAAACTTTAAAAGAACGAGAGGGAGGCAGTGCAGTCATGACCCACAGAGGCTTTCATTAAATTTTAACTCATTATCATTACAAAGATAAAGTATAATAAGAAGCCAAAAGCTACGACACGAGACCTGGAAAGGTTTTAGTCATAAAATTGCCTCACAATTGCCCACAGCACAGAGTTTTTCAAATTCCTTAGTATACTTGGAATTTGGTGATTAGGAATCTGCAGTTTGAAATAGTCAAGTGAGTTTTCTAAGACAGAAAGCTATGAAATTTATTTAATTGCACTTGAACTTGAATGTCTTCTTTTGAGTCCAGTACTCTTTCTCCCATCTCCAGAAAGCTGACCATAAGGAGGAATAAGAAACTGTGGAAAGTGACTGAGCGTGTGGGAAACACCGGCATTGGTTTTGCCTATTCAATCTTAAGTGTTTAGATTTTGAATCTGTCTTTCACAACTTGTGTGTGGTTTTCTTTTGCTTGTTCATTTTCATACAGACACTTTTGCTGAGGCCATTTGACTAAGTAGAAAGCAAAAATGGGAAAAGACTATAGTCATTTGCCACAAGAGAAGTTTTTTTTTTTTTTTCCCTTGGGTTCAAGGCTGCTTAAACTTGTGTTTATACTAGAGTAAGGTCAAGTTGCATTCTCCATCTCTGTGTTTACCTCTTCTCACAACATCTATTGCTGCAATAATAGTTACCCTCCACAGCTCACTCTGAGAACTCACTCTGAGAGACTTCTTAGGAAACTGCTATACCTCACCTATGAATAAATTACCCATCATGAATGCACTTGAGCCCCAGAATACAATAATTTGCCCTGACCCCATGAGATTACATCAGTGTAACTACACGAATGCTAATTATACTACTCCATTATTTGCACACTGAATCAAGGGGCAATGTCCTGCCTTAAAGAGTTTAATGGCTCTAAAGCAGCAAGAAGCAGACTTCTTTATCCCTCTCTGGCTTTACAGCAGCTGGTAGCCTCTGTAGGAAAATGCAAATGCAAAATCACAGTAGTTGAACCTTGGCTACGTTTGCATTTGCACCTGCTAATTAAACCAAACAAAAAATCTCAGCTTCCCTGCTGAAAACCTTCTAACCTGGGGGCTCACTCAGCTCAGACACAAGTCAATAGTACATTGTGTATCTTATTGAGAACAGCACTGTCCAAGAGAAATATAATGTGAGCCAACGTTAAGAGCCACATATGTGATTTTAAAAGTTCTAGTACCTTACAAAAATAAACAGGCAAAATTATTGTTAAGTTATATTTAGCCTAATACATGTAAAATATTATCATCTCAACATGTAATCAACATAAAAATTACTGAGATATTTATATTCCTTTTTCATATGAAATCTTCAAAATCCAGTGTATATTTTACACTTACAGCACACCTCAATTTGGACACATCACGTTTCATCTACTCAAGAGCCACACATAACCAGAGGATACTGTACTGGACATTGCAGATCTAGAACTTCTTGGCATTTCTCACAGAGAAGCTTCTTCGAGTGCAAATAAAATCCGAGATTTAAATTGGGCTATAAGTGTAAAGTGCTTAGCATAATGCCTAAAACATGGGAAGCTCCAGTAAATGATAGCTATTATTATTAATATTATTGTCATTGATTTGGGGTTAAATACTTCAGGCTTGTTTTAAATAAGTCCTCGTTTGAATTTTTACACCCTTCTGTGGCCCATGTGTACAAAACACCAAAATATTTTTACGTATAGCATTTGTAAATGCTATGTATAATACTATATTTAACTACATCTTAATGACATAGGCCAATGTATCACAGACTTTAGTCATTTCTACTACACTTCTGAGTTTCTGATATGTGCATATCATCTGTTCTATTATTTCACACTCATCTTCACATTATTTTATTTCTTTAAATTGAACATTTAGAACTTTACACTCATCGTAAGATGTCACAGCCCTAAAATCAGGAGTTTGATGTGCTACATATATGTTTTTCCTAATGTTGAAATAAATAAATTTCCTATTTTTAAAAAAAGGTCCTTGTGCTCCTAAGGTATCATATATGCAACAATAGTGTAGCTAACATAGAAAAAATTGTATAATCAATATTATACAATGTTCCATTCTGCTCTTCTAACTTCAAGCTTTGTGGCCTTGGCAAATTACTTAACACCTCTAAGCATTAGTTGTCTTATCTGTAAAATGAGAATAGCAATGGTGTCTACTGCCTAGGGAGTTTGAGTATTAGAAACAATGCATACAAAGTGTTCAGCACAGTGTCTGGTTTTTCTGAGTATCTTTATCAAGAAACATCAGTGCTCTCTTTATGATGAGTGATTTATAGTGTGCAAAGCATTTCCTATGCATTATTTTCACAGGAATCCACTGAGGAAACCAAGGATCATTATTTTTACTTTATAGATGAAGAAACGAAGGCCTAATAACTTGCCCAGGGTTAATGGGTCAGTGTGCAGCAAAGTTGGGCTCACATTCAAGTCTTTCAAGTCATGTTCATTGCTACTTCCACTACACTACATTTGCTGCAGCAGGACATGCATCTACCTATTTTTACCATTGCCACCTACTGCAAAATGAATCTTCCCACCAGCAAAAAATTGGGTGGAGGAAGCTGAAAAGTCTTATCATTTCACATAACCAGCAATATGTATTTATGGACCACCTAGTTAGCGAAAAGTTCTTATCACCAAGCAGGTATGATTTCCTCTGCTCCCCTAACTGACCTCAACAAGACAGATCTCTGTGGAATTTATCCCCAGAGCAAACACTGATATGTACATTACAGTAAAGCCATCATTTTAACTTGGACTACCCGTCACTAGGAGAATTACAGCATCTGGACATTTTTCCAGCAATATGGTTCTGGTGTCTAGAAAAAAAAAAAATTATGTTGGGCTGGTAGGTGGGTGTGACATGTTCTTCTGGAATTTAATTTTTGAGGTCTAAATTATTTGTTTCATTCTGTGAAACTGTCAAGACATATAGCTTTGGTGTCTTTCATGGCATAAGGGCTGATTCTGTCTAAACCTTTCAAGGCAAGTTTAAGTCAGAAAATCATACCAAAAACTAGTCATCCAGAGATAGGCAGTTAGAAAATGCTGTGGATCCTCTTCATAAGGACTAAAGAACTGCCATTATCAATGCCACTTTGTCTTCTGTTTTGTTTCTTTAGGAAGATTGATGTAGTTAAATAAAAATGGAGTATGATTTACTATGAATCATAACTAGTATTTCCAGAAAAGACTATGCTAGTCTATAATATAATATAGTAGACTATAATAGTCTAAAAATATAAAATCTGTACCACATAATTTGTTTTAATATAATCCTCTTAAAATTATCATATACATATTGACCATCTCCCCCCAAAAATGTAAGCTCTTTTTGGGCTATATATTTTAGGAAGGCCTATTGTTGAGTGAAAAAAAGATATAGTTGATTCCAAAATAGTTTTTGTTCCATGTGACTCTGTTTCTGTAAAACAACAGCTACATCTTACATTTATATTTTGCTGACATGTTTCTATCTATCTATAAGACATTACATCAGAAGGTTAACAATGTCTTACTAGGAGGAGGTAGATCATGCTTTGTGTGGTTTTTTAATGTAGCTTTGTATTCTAACTTAAACAATGAAATGTTACTATAGACTGAATGTGTCTCTCCTAATTCATATGCTGAAGTTCCAACTCCCAATGTGATGGTATTAAAAGGCAGGCCTTTGGGTGGTAATTAGATCATGAGGGTGTAGCCCTCATAAGTGAGATTAGTGCCTTTACAAGGGGATGAAGAGAGCAGAGGGCATGTATGCTCTCTCTCTTCCTCTGTATCTCTCTCTTCCTCCCTCTCTCTCTCTCTCACTCTCTGCGATGTTAACATACAATGAGAAAATAGCTATCTGCAAACCAAGAAGAGAACTCTGACCAGACACCAAATCTGCCAGTGCCTTGATCTTGGGCTTCCCAGTCCCAGAACTGTGAGAAATACATTTCTGTTGTTTAAGCCACCTAGTCTGTGCTATTCCCTCATAGTGGCCCAAACCTAATTTTCTATTAGTATGTTTTCCAAATTATTTTAAAATAACAACTCAGTCCATCTTGGTGACCTGGTGACTTGTAGAAAGCCACCTCCTACTGGAAAAGAAAAGAATGTGCTAAACATGCCATCAAACCCTGATGGATCATGTCTCTGGGATAAAAACATCTATGCCTCAGGAGAAACAAATAGGCTAGCTGGGGACTACTAACAAGCTATGCATTAACCAGCAATTCCAGTGGCCAGAAAGACGTTCCTCTAATGACCTAGGAATCAGGCAGATATGGATTTTTAGGCTACTCTAGTCATATGGGAAGGTTTCCCTAGCTATTATAACAAAGATAACGTGTATCCATTTCCCATGGCTATGTGAGGATGAGATGCCTAGCATACTATCTGGAACAGAGCAGAGGTGCTCAATGAATAAGAACTGTTTGCACCGAGGCTCAGACCAAGTCCCTCTCCCACTCCCAGAGAGGAGGGAAGGAAAAGATATTAATTTTGAATTCCCAAATTCTTTCTTTCTTTTTATTATTATTATTATTATTATTTATGCAGTCTCACTCTCTCGCCCAGGCTGTAGTACAGTGGCATGATCTCAGCTCACTGCAACCTCCACCTCCTGGGCTCAAGCGATTCTTCTGCCTCAGCCTCCCGAGTAGCTGGGACTACAGGCATGTGCCACCACACCCGGCTGATTTTTGTATTTTTAATAGAGACAGGGTTTCACCATATTGGCCAGGCTGGTCTCAAAATCCTGACCTCATGATCGGCCTACCTCGGCCTCCAAAAGTGCTGAGATTACAGATATGCATCACCATGCCCGGCCCCTTCTTTCTTTTAAATCAGATCCTTCAATGACTTAGAGAACACCTAGCTTTCACTCTTCCTCAGACAGCAACAAGTGTACGGTCAGAAACCAGAACCTTCCACAGCCTCCAGGTTGACAATGAAATACACTAAGACTTTGAGACCTCTCCTTCTACCAGCATGAAATTCTCTAGTGTGACTGGGCAGCCTGGAGTTCCTGTTGGTATCTCATAGAGTGTAAATAAGAAAAGGAGGAATCTTTCAAGAAAAATAACTTAGTCTAAGCCATAAAGGTCAAGAACTAGAATGCTGCATTTGTTCTGTTTGCAGAAAGAATATTACAATTTGATAATATGGTTCAGAAACAAGCACTAAAAGTATCCATGGGGGAGTGGTTCTAGGACTTCCTTCGGATCCCAAAATCTAAAGATGCACAAGTCCCTAATATAAAATGGCACAGTATTTACATAGAGCCTACTGTGTATATCCTTTGATGTCCTTTAAATCATTTCTAGATTTCTTATAATACCTAATACAATGTAAATGCTATGTAAATAGCTTTTATTACCATATTGTATAGGAAATAACAACAAGAAAAAAGTCTGTATAAATTCAGTACAGACGCAATTTTTTACAAGTATTTTCCATCCACTGTTGGTTGAATCCATGGATGCAGAACCCATGGATGCAAGAGGCCAACTGTAACTGACCTACAAAAAAGAAAATTCTATATAATAATAAAAGTTAAAGCTTACCAAGGCTAACAACCAAATTCACATAGGTCGGAAGGAGTCTGATTCCATATTCTTTCTTTTCTTATTGCAGTTCTAAAATCCTCAAGTTTGAAATGAATGATAGAGGTCATTTAGTCAGTTTCCTCATCACTAAAATGATACCAATAACGATAAATCAAGGAATTGTGCTCCAGTTTGTAAACTTCTCCATTAAAATATAATTAGGGTTAGCAGATTTAGAAAATAACAATACAAGATGCCCCACTAAATTTGAATTTTAGATAAACAACAAATAATTTTTTACTATTAATATATGGGACATACTCTTTAAAAAATATTTGTTGTTTTCCTGAAATTCTAACTTACTGGGGCAGCCTGCATTTCATCTGGCAATCGTAAATATGATGTAAGCACAACATTCCACGTGTGATCTGACCAAAAGGATAGATTTTCCTGGCATGTTGAAAGGTACAATTCAAGGCAAAGGGATGACATTTTACAGTTTTTAAACCATAAAGCACTTGTGAAGCACTTTAAAACTTGACTAATAACTTCCTTTGATTTCAGTCCTCCCAAACTGACACTCAAAGAAATTATGCTCTTTGCTCAATGTCACACAGCTAGTAAGTTAAAAAATGTCTCATTTAAATCTCAATAATGGAATGCCGCTGCTACTCTTACTACTATTGCTAATAATGGGCAGCACAACTCTAATTTATTAAGTGCTCACTATGCTTTCTGTCAGTTGCTGTGTTTACAGTTTATATATCACCGCTTCCTATAGATGAGGACAAACTTCTGCACAGGAAAGGTTTTACTGAATACTATTTAGAATTTTCTAAACACATGTAGTCCTAATTTCAATACGATAATGAGTAACTAAATTAAGCAAAAGCACATTTTACGTAATTTAGTACAAAACTTTACAAATTCCTGGGAAACCACTTGGAGAGCCATTGTCTATTAATATTTACACGTTTGTCTCTCAGGCTTTGAGACCTTTGAGGACAGAAAATTTGTCTCTGCCACCACTGTGCCATCCTTCATTGAGCCTGGCATCAGTACTTAGAAGAGAAGGGACTCAAAAAGATATTTGCGTTAAATGAATGAACAAAAGTCTGGAGAATATGAATTTCAGATTCTGGAAGAGACCAGAAGACATCTTTTTTCTATAAATAATTTAAAACTATCACAGAGAGGCTTTTAAGAGAATAAACAGATAAATCAGCAAGAAGTATAGAATGGGCCTTACTTCTCCAAGCTGTTGCTTGAAAAAATATTGTTAGAGAAAGAGAGAAATGTAGAGGAGAGCTAAAGGTCTTCATTTAATTAGGCAGTATTACTATGAGTCTTCAACAGACAACTCACTTCTTTGTGCAGCCCACAAGATACACAGGGAGTGATCCTAGCAAGAGCCTGCCTGCTGCTACAGCAACAAAAAGTTTTGTCGTTAAGAGACTTTTAACTGTTTGATTGGTAGTGATTACTACAAAGATGAACGGAGGGGCCCATCAGCAAAACCTATCCAAAACCTACTGCTAGGGTACAGAAAAGCATAACAGAAGAGAGGAGGAGGGAAGGAAGCAGGAGAGAACAGACAAGGGAGCAAGCAAAAAGTATCAGGAAAACAAAAGGAAATGAATTCAGTAAGCATCAGGAAGCCAAATTCTAGCCCCTGCTCTGCAACCTGCTAGGGACAGAATTAGATGAGGTCCTTTGCTTTCTGGGCCTCAACTTTTTTCAAAATAAAAGTGTTAGACTAGAATAACATTTCCCCCAAATAATGGATATAGTCTTCAGATTCACAGGATACTGTTAGGTAGTATGCAAAAGGAAAAATTCACTTCTGTGATTAATCAAATTTGGAAAATGTTGGATTAAGCAAAACAAATTGGTTTCTTTGTTCCAGGATTTTCCATTCCTTTGAAGCTCTAATATGCTTTCTTTTCTCATATTTAAAAGGGGATAATAATGCCCATGCCATAAAGTTCTTATAAAGATTAAATGAATCAATTCTACAGAGCTTAATAAATGTTAGCTTTCATTATTATGGCTATCATTATTATTAGTAATCGGGAAAGGAGAGGGATATAGAATACAGCATCCTCCACATTTAGGAATCTATAGAAATGTCTTATTCATTGACTTGTGAGCTTACTCACTGGAGGCTATTATTTCTCATTACACCATCTGAGAAATCCTATCTAAGATGATCCTCTGGTCCCTTCCATATCTGATGTCCTGTGACTTCACAGTAAAGCTTCCAAACATAGGCTCCCATACCCTAAGCAAGCATATAATAAAGCCCATAACAAGTACTGCATGAGTGTTTGTTGAATGAACAAATGAATGATTCTCTTTTAAAGTCGAAAACACCCAGTTCACAGGCTCAAATTACAGCCCTGCCTCCTAGCTGGAGGGGTTTTTCAGAGCCTGTGGTTTGGATATTCTAACAGGGAAATATGAACTTTATATCTTCAAATGCTCAGTGTTATCCCCTCCCAGGCTAATTTGCCTGCAATCATCCAAGCCATTAGCTGCTTCATTCATTCACTCATTTATTCATTCATTTAACAAATATCTACAAAATTCCCCCAAGTTCCATGCATTGTTACAGCAACGAGGAGATTATGATGATGAATCTTTCACAGAATACACCTTCACAGAAACTGCAGTCTCCTAGAGGAGAAAGGATACGTACAGTAATCATAATTTAAGGTGAGTAGTGGGGAGAGCAGCCACAGATGACAGTTGCCTTTGAGAAGCAGGAAAGTCTTCAGAAAAAAAGGCGTGTGGCATTTAACGTGGATTTTAAAGGATCTGGACACATGGACTTTTTGGGCAGAAGGAACTCATGAATTAATACCCACATAATATCAACAACCTAAATCATAACACAGGCCACATCATATGCCACAACCCAGCAGTGTGTGAAGCCCTGGAATTATGTCACAGGTCTGCCATATACGAGTCACTTGGACTAAGCAGATAATCTCTCCTATTTTCTTTATTACTTACAAAATGTGAAAATTAATGTGAGATGAGTAAGCAATGGTAATGCTTAACAATTTATTTAGCCCTTGCAAAATTACAGGTACCATTTTAAGCCTTTTATACGGATTAACTCATTTAATCTTAACAACAAACACATTTCTCAGTCGAAGTAGTTTGACCAAGGTCTAAGAGCAATGGGGATTGAAGCCTAGACTTTTCCTCAATTCTTTCTTACTACAGACCCAGGCCAAATCCTACTAACTGGTATTATCTCCATTGTTCCAGTGACAAAACTAAAGCCCAACAAGATTAACAAACTTGCTGGTCCAAGATTACACAGTCAGGAAGTTTCAGGTCTGGGGTTCAAACTCAGACCTGTTGGAATTTGCCTGCCTGTGCTCTTAAAGACCACGCATGTGCTTAGGATGACAGCAGCAATAGCATCAACAACAACAGCAACAGCAGTAAATGTCTATAAAATCACTTACTATGTGCCAGGCACTGTTTTTACATCGTATATAGATTAACTCATTTAGTCCTCACGATGATCCCATGAAGTAAGTACAAGCGGGAAAAGTGAAGTATATAGAGCTGGCAGGTAACTTGCCCAGAGCTATACAGTGAGGCATTGGCACATCTGAGACTTGGACTCAGGTAATCTGGCTTCAGACTCTGAGTTATTAACTATTACTCCATAACCCTTCTTTATAGGAAGGGGTAGTGGTTAACGGGATGCATTTTGGAACTTTAAAACCACCTATCTCACTCAGGAGAATCTCTAAGTAATCTAAATTTCAAGGGCAACATATCTATAATACAAAGTGTTCCATGAGGATTACTCCTTTTCTGAGTTGGGTTGTTCATATTATCATCAGATAGACTGAGTAGGAGTTAGGAAAAGATTTCATCAAATGAATGATGTGGAACTTTCCATATGTTGAAATTCACTTTGTCTATAAGCACCCTCATAGATGACATTTTAACACTTTTAAAATATAAAATATCTTTTATATTTAAAATATAAAAATGGAGCATATACCCAGTGTGTAATTGCATTTGTGTGCATACGCACTATATGAAAAAAGAAGTGGATGTAGCTATTGAAAGTACGATAGTCAACTTAAAAGATACACATTAAAATTAGAAAAGATTAGAGTTTCCAAAGCACAAATGAAAGGAATCCTATGGAGTCTTTTATTTTTACCATTTCGTGTTCTGCAACCTTCATTTTAATGGTAGCTATCATCTTCTCAAATGTGGTAGGCATTTTTCTTAAGCTAGCAATGATAATCAACCCTTGGAATTAAGAGACACCAATAATCATCCGATAATTTGTGCCAGTGAATCCATTTCCTGATGCTTTCTTTTGGTTGTTTTTATTCAAAATTGTGAAAAATGCATAAGGTGGATTTTCTGTTGAAAACAAAAGGAAGATATATTTTGGCTAATCGCTTTGTGCAAGAGTTGTTTAGGAAATAAGAGCTACTGTTAAACGGCAAGATAAGTGTGCAATTAGTGACAACTGTGGAGGAATTAAAGCGCAGGAAAATATTACAGTGAGTCTAAGCTAATGGCATGAAAATAAAAACTCTCCACTCTCAAGGCAATCTCCTCTGCCGCCTTGCTTTATATTTAGAGCCCTTTTCAATTGACTGCAGGTCATGAAAAACAAAAAAGAAATTATCATCCATCTTTTACTTGCATTTGAAACTGCAATATGAAGTCATTATTGGTAGAAGTAAGTCACTTTAAAAGTTTTATTACATCTATAATACATATAAAATATTAATAATGGCATTTATGAAAATATAATGATAACTAACAATTCCCGAGAATCACTACGTGCCAGGCTCTATCCTTGTTTCACAAGCATTAGCTCATTTAGTCCTCACAATGTGTAAGGGTGAGTCATGTTAACCACTGAGAAAATGATGGCTCAATGAGGTCAAGTAATTTATCAAAGACCATACAGATTATCAGGGGTGAAGCAGGATTCCAGCCTAATGCCATCTGACCAAAAACCTGCTCCCTTAATGGCCATTCTGTATGCCAGTTTTTCCTATTGTTATTTCCTCTAGGCTTAAGCAATTCATTTGAAACAGCAGAGAAATCTAATAATGGATACATTATTATTTGATAGTTGCATAAATTTGAGCTTCTCACAAAGCAAGCTCTGAAACACGGGGAAGTGCCTGGGAGAAGTCACAGGGTTTATATTATGTCCCTTCTTGGAATCTTAAACCAGTCAATGACTTAGGAGTAATTGGTAATTAAAAACATTATTTTTACATTAAAACTAATCAGATGGAGTTGATGAAACAGAAGTCACATGCATTTTTAAGGTAAAACATGATGAGGATTCAAAGAAATGTTGGATTCAGCTCTCTCTCCCAAAAGGGCTAAGGCCCACACCTAGAATCCTGATTCATCCTTCTCAAGTCAACATCACACCTTACCCTGCCCAGCATTCTGCTCCTTCTGGTGGTAGCACCGTGATTTCCCTCTAGGGAACCACACCTCATCACACTCTCACTTCTGGTGATTCAGGATGGACCCCATTCCTGGCTGTATGGAAAACCTGTGAACCAGGTTTGACCAATGGAACTCAACTATAGAGTCCCATTATCGGTAATTGGGAAAGAGAAGTTCTTTGTCTGGACTTGAAGCTGAGAGGAGGATGCTCTGAAGCTGCTCTGGGCCATCTGGCCACTACATGGGTAGAGCTTGTTGAGAACAAAGCCCACACAGAGGAAATCGGAGCCAAGTGATGGGACAAGACCAATTCCTGCTGAAATTGAGCCTGGCTATGCCTGAGGCTAACTCCTGAACTTATTAGCTAGGCAAGCCAGAAATTTTGTGTGTGTGTAAATGTGTTTGTGCTTCTGTCACTTGCAACCAAAAGTATCCTAATACTGTGTTCATCAATCCATTTGATCATTATGAAAACTCAGATGTCAAGTTGTTGGCAAAGGATGGAGAGAAAAATTCAGGGCTATTGGTGGTGTTTCCACAATCTAGTTTATCTTCATATCATGGGAGAAAAAGGATCAGGACCCTAGAAAAAGGAGAGGCTTCTGGGAATGAACAGTCAGGACCCTCTACTTACACAAGCACATGAATCAAGCAATGAAAATAAAATGATTTAAACCCCCGCAAATGGCCAGGATTCCCAGAATAAATAATTCTTTCTGTTCCCATTATAATATGATATGCCTGGGTAGGAATGACCTGCATGATGAGACAAAGAAGAGAATAAATGTGAATTATCCTACCCTTTAAGAAAACCATTTGCTGTTTTAGCAAAGAGAGAAATAATTTAAGAATGATGCTTTTTATACGTAGTTCTACACACCTGCTCTATCATTCAAAGAACCTGAGTCTAAAACCGGATGTGATTTTATTTGTTGGGCTCTTAACTTGGAAACTTTATTACCTGTTAGCTTCATGAAAGTAGAGTGGTGGCTGGGTGTAGTAGCTCATGCCTATAATCCCAGCACTTTGGGAGGCCCGGGTGGGCGGATCACGAGGTCAGGAGATCGAGATCATCCTGGCCAACATGGTGAAATCCTGTCTCTACTAAAATACAAAATAATAATAATAATAATAATAATAATAAGCTGGGCATGGTGGTACGTGCCTGTAGTCCCAGCTACAGGAACTCAGGAGGCTGAGGCAGGGGGAATCGCTTGAACCCAGGAGGTGGGGATTGCAGTGAGCTGAGATCGTGCCACTGCACTCCAGTCTGGTGACACAGCAAGACTACGTCTAAGAAAAAAAAAGGAAAAAAAAGCAGAGTGGTATCAAAGAATGACCAATGTCAAAGAAAGCTAAGCTAAGCTCTGAAATCCAGTCTCAGCTCTGTTAACTATTGCCGTGTGGGATTGGGATTGTGACCTTGAAGGTATCCCCAGGTTTGGCCCCAAAGTAGTGATCTCAGCTTATTTCCTGATCATCAACACACTCTCATCACGTTTGCCATACCAGTCTCCCCTTCCCCTTGAACTAATTTCTACCAGCTATCTCAAATCTTGCTGTTCTACCTACTGGGAGACTTTTCTGCACCCATCTCAATCTCACCTCCCTCCCAGCATCCATTTTAAGTCCTACTTACCCTGCAAAGTCCTCCTTACTATCTCAGTATACACTTATTTCCTCCTTCTGAGTTTTCAGAGCACAGAATACCAAGGAAGATGGTTTCAAGTTATTTAGTCCGATAGTAGTCCTCTTCCTACCAATCTGTGGTTTATGTTTTTAGCCACTGTAAACATAAGTGCCTGCCTGATGCCCGAAATTCATATAAATGCATGAGAGGTATGGTGAGGAAGAAAATGGGGCTAAGGTACATATTGAAAGTAGGACTCGCTGAGTTTTCGTGTTTTCTGAAATATTACACACACATACACACACACAGACACACACACACACAACAGCCAAACTGTTGGCTGATAGAACCCTGTCAGGACCATGGACCACCAGTCTGGATCCTGTCTTCTATCATCTTAGCCATGCCATGATAATGAATCCTAACTGAAAACTACAGTTATGTGGAGCACACTATTTCCCATTCCATTTACTTCAGCTCTATTAGAAATCCTTCTTTAGAAATCAATGAATACCTAGAGTTTTTGCTACATTAGGAAACACTCAACCATCTCAAATCTCTTGTATCATTCCACAGGTATTTCAAACGCATTAATAGTCTTATTCCCCAAATGTAAGCTTTTTGAGAGCAAGACACAAGCCGTTATGTGGCACACAAGATTGGATTAGAGATTGATTTTATTCCTTCGACTCATGCACCATATACCTCTGACTATGGAAGAGTCTTGTTTGAACATAATTTCTCTGGAGGCCTATTTTAGAAAATGACAAATGAAGTGGCAAAGCAATTAAATCCAAAATGCCCACCCACAGGATATTGGAGAGGATCTCTCATTTCATCCAGAAGTGTTGATTATGATATGATTTTGTTGTTGTTTTGATGTGTCTGGAAAGTAAAAATTCCTCAAGCATTCAGCACCCAGAAGTTATGCATAAATGTAGCAATTAAGTTTTCTTTTTTCCCAAGCTGGTGTCAGGAGGAATAAAACACCAAAACACATTAAATCCACTTAGGCAAGGCAGGTTTTAAAAACAGAAAAACTTTAATGGGCCAGTATCATGTCAATAATTCTCAGCTTCAGTTTAAAAACAGAAATCATGGTTATTTGACTAATTTTCCTTTCATTTTCATATACTTTGGAGGTTTTCTTATCTATGCCATCAGCCAGGTTAGGTCCTACCGTCTCTCAAGTGGGGCTCGTTTAGTTCAGTGCAGCCAATCAGCGCCAAAGGGCAGAGCTCAGAAGTCCTAAACACCCTCCATAAGGGATCAATAAAGAGAACATGCTTGCTAGCAATTGCTGATAGCAGAACAATCAGGGTTTCAAAAAGTCCCTTAAAGAAACGCACCCGTGGCCGGGCATGGTGACTCACGCCTGTAATCCCAGCACTTTGGGAGGCCGAGGCGAGCAGATCACAAGGTCAGGAGTTTGAGACCAGTCTGGCCAACATACCGAAACCCTGTGTCTACTAAAAATGCAAAAATTAGCCAGGCATGGTGGCAGGCATCTGTAATCCCAGCTACTAGGGAGGTTGAGGCAGGAGAATTGCTTGAACCCAGGAGCCAGAGGTTGTACTGAGCCAAGATCACGCCACTGCACTCCAGCCTGGGTGACGCAGCGAGACTCCATCTCAAAAAAAAAAGAAAAAAAGAAAAACCCCTGTATGCACTCCCAGAACAGGGTTGACACTTGACTACTGATTGGCAAATGAGTGTTGAATGAGCAAATAACTTCCTAATTTGGTTAGGTTTTAAGTTTGATAGTTTTGCAAGGAAAAGGAAAACAGAGGTAGGGAATCCAGAAATTGATTATTAAATGACATTTACTCATTTTACTCTAGAGTGTGAATGAGACATTATTCTGTTAATGTTGTACATACATGTGTTTGTTTTTATAAGCTTGCTCAATAAGAAATTCACCCCCACACATTTTATTTCTTCTGTATGAGTTCATTAATATCAAGAAATAATGCCTGAAAACCCTGGGGGGGAAATACTGACTATTTTAGGTTAATAGTGCTAAATAACAATAATATTTATTGAGTATTTATCATGTTCAATGAACTTCACATATATTTTCCCAATCTTCCTAACAACCATTTGAAATAATGAATATTGTCTTCCATTTCAACGTGGGAAAACTGAGGCACAGACAGATTAAGTATTTTACCTACAAGAATATAATTTTTTTTTGAGACAGGGTCTCACTCTGTCACCCAGGCTGGGGTGCAATGGCACAACCGTGGCTCACTGTAGCCTTGACCTCCTACGCTCAGGTGATTCTCTCACCTCAGCTTCACAAGTAGTTGGGACTACAGGCATGCACCACCATGCCTAGATAATTTTTTGTATTTTTTGTGGAGATGGGGTGATGCCAGGTTGCTTAGGCTGGTCTCAAACCCCTGAGCTCAAGCAGTCTGTCCGCCTCAGCTTCCCAAAGTGCTGGGATTACAGGTGTGAGGCACCACACTTTGCCCAGAAACAATTATTAAATAGGGGAGTTGAGATGTGAACTCTGACTTCAAAGACAGTGAATGTAAACAGTTTTTGAATCCCACCTTTATTGCACCAAATGGTGTCCCAGTGACTCACTTTCATGAGACACTGGTGTTCCTAAGTAGCAACTAGCTTAAATTCACCAAATTAGCTCCATGGAAGTCTGTCTTCCATGGAATGCCATACTTCTGTCAGGTATTTATTGACAGAGCAATTTGATCAATTATGTTTTAGAAACTTGAAAATAAGCCAGGGCAAACAGGTTGCTCTACTATGGCACCCCACAGAGCCTCGGATGTGCCAATATGGGTTGCCCTTAAAGTAAAATGCAAACTCCAGCATTTACCAGACCCATCACCTGGCTTCTGCCTCCTTTCCATATTCAAACCATGACACTCACATCTAATCCTGTGCTCTAACCAGACACCCCTACCTATATTTCTTCCCCTCAGCCAGACTTCACTGCCTCAGAGTCTGTCTCAGCCCTTGCAGCTCCCTGTTCGCTGAGCTCTTCCCATGACTGACTCCTGCCTTTTACCTGTCAGGCCTCAACTGAAATGTCAATTCCTTCATCAAGCCGTCCTCACCTCCCCATCTAAAGCACATCTTGCCCATCCCAGTTGTCCTTAACATATTACCTCTTTTATTTCCCCCACACGCTTTGTTCATTTCCATATTTCCGTATCTGTTCATTGATTATGGACCCTTTCTAACTGAAAGGTCCACAGGAACATGAGGATACAAAATCCAGAAGGACAAGGACAGTGCCTATCTTTTTTTTTCAGACAGAATCTTGTTCTGTTGCCCAGGCTGGAGTGCAGTGGCATGATCTCGGCTCACTGCAGCCTCTGCCTTCCGGGTTCCAGCAATTCTCCTGCCTCAGCCTTCTGGGTAGCTGGGATTACAGGCGTCTGCCACCACACCTGGCTAATTTTTATATTTTTAGTAGAGATGGAGTTTCACCATGTTGGCCAGGCTAGTCTTGAACTCCTGACCTCAGGTGATCCGCCTGCCTCGTCCTCCCAAAGTGCTGGGATTACAGTCTTGAGCCACCATGCCCACCCAGACAGTGCATATCTTACTCAGTGCTAAGTACTCTTTACTTAACACAATCTCCAACAACTACAGATACCCAGGAAATGTATCAAATAAATGAATGAATCTCCAAGTAGACCCAGTATGTTCTAAAGAAATCTGGCCATACAAGACCCTCTTAAAAATATCTATTAAAGCTCAAGGAAAGTTTGTATTCCACAGAAAACAGTTTGTGAAAAGCAAAACCAAACCAAATAAAGTCTCAATATTACTCAAAAGAAAAGAAAATTAAAATTATATTATTTCTGGCCTATCTTAGAATAGCTGTGCATTAAAATTAATATTGTCAGGGGTAGAGAGAGGCAGAGCAAGATAGCTGAATAGGAAGCGCCACTGATCATTCCCCTCCACAGGAACCCCGAATTTAACAACTATCTACACAAGAAATCACCTTCTTAAGAACCAAAAATCAGGTGAGCACTCACATTACCTGGTTTTAACTTAATATCACTGAAAGAGGCACTGAAGAGGGTAGGAAAGACAGTCTTGAATCACCAATGCAATGCAAGTCGTCCCCCTTCCCCCAGCAGTGGCCAAGTGGCACAGAGGGAGAACCTGTGCGCTTGGGAGGGGGATGGCACAGCGACTGTGAGACTTTGCATTCAACTCAGTATTGCCCTATCACAGTGGAAAGCAAAATCAACCTGCACTCAGTTGATGCATGCCCACTGAGGGAGCAATTAGACAAGCCCTATCCATAGGGGAACCACCTATCCCAGTTCCAGCAAGCCTCATCACCATGGGATAAAGTACCATGGGGCCCTAAATTAACTCAAAGGGCAGTCTAAACCACAAAGACTGGAACTCCTAGGTTGAATCCTAGTGCTGAACTAAGCCCAGAGCCAGTGGACTTTGGAAGCATCCAACCTACAGAGATACTAGCCAAGGTGGCTAAGGGAGTGCTTGCACCAACCCTCCACTAATCTCAGGAAGCACAGCTCATGGCTCTAAAAGAGACCTCTTCCTTTCACTTGAAGAGAGGAGAGGGAAGAGTAAAGAGGACTTTGTCTTACATCTTGGATACCAGCTCAGCCACAGTAGGACAGGGTATCAGTCAGAGTTGTGAGGCCCCCATCTCAGGCCCTAGCTCCCAGATAACATTTCTAGATGCATCTGGGCCAGAAGGGAACCCACTGTGAAGATCTAGTTCTGCTAGAATCCATCACCTGCAGATTAAAGAGCTCTTGGGCCCTGAATATCCATCAGTGCTTCCGAGGTAGTAGGTCATGGGCCTTGGGTGAGACTCTGAGACATGCTGGCTTCAGGCACCAGCTTGGCCACAGTGGATAGAGTACCAAGAAGGCTCTTAGGATCCCTGATTCCAGGCCTTGGCTCTTGGATGGCATTTCTGGACCTGCCCTGGCCCAAAGGGGAACCTACAGACCTGAAGGATGAGTCCCTGACCTGTCAGCATTCACCACAAGCTGACTGAAGAGTCCTTGGCCTTAAGTGAACATTGGTTGTAGTCTGGAAGTACTCCCTGTGGGCCTGTGGTGGTGGCCAAGGGATGAGTCTCATCTGCCTGCAGAAAAAGGAAGCAAGAGTGGAAAGAACTGTTTTATGGTTTATATGCCAGCTCAACTGCAGTATAATGGAACACCATGTACATTTCTAAGGTTTTATTAATTTTTTTTACTCTATTCCCTGGCTCCTGGACAGCACCTCTGGACCAGCCTGAGGCCTGGGGGGAACTTACTGCCCTGAAGGGAAGGATACAAGTCTGGCTGATTTTACCACCTACTGATTGTAGAGCCCTTGAGCCTTGAGCAAATAGGCGGTAGCCAGATAGGGGTTACAGCGGCCCTTGGATAAGACCCAGTGCTGTGTTGGCTTCAGGTCTAATCCAGAACAGTATAAGAGGTGGTGGTCACAGGGGTGCTTGTGTCACCCTATCTGCAGCTCCAGGTGGCTCAGCACACAGAGGGAGACTCCATTTTTTTGGAAGTAAAAGAAGAGAACAGAACAAAAGTCTCCGCCTGGTAATCTAGAGAATTCTGCATATTACCCAAGACCTGTTTATAAGATAAAAATACAAACAACAAAAAGTTAAAAAGTGTGGGAATGAAGTTAAAGTGTACAGTTTTTATTAGTTTTCTTTTTGCTCTTTTGTTTATGCAAACATTGTTAATTTGTTATCAGCTTAAAATAATGGGTTTTTAGATAGTATTTGCAAGCCTCATTATGACCTCAAACCAAAAACATGTATGACAGATACACAAAAAATAAAAAGCAAGAAATTAAATCGTATCACCAGAGAAAATCACCTTCACTAAAAGGAAGATAGGAAGGAAGGAAAGAAGGAACTGAAGAACACAAAACTACGAAAAAACAAATAACAAAATGGCAGGAGTAAGTCCTTGCTTATCAATAATAGCATCGAATGTAAATGGACTAAACTCTTCAATAAAAAGACATAGAGTGGGTGAATGGATTTAAAAAAAAACAAGAATCATTGATCTGCTGCTTATAAGAGACATACTTTACCTGTCAAGACACACATAGAGTGAAAATAGAGGGATTGAAAAAGATATTCTATGCAAATGGAAACAAAAAAGAGCAGGAGTGTCTACACTTTCTGAGACAAAATAGATTTCAAGACAAAAACTCTAAGAAGAGACAGGGAAGGCTATTATATAATGATATTGGGGTCAATTCAGGAAAGAATATAACCATTGTAAATATATATGCATCCAACACTGGAGCACCCAGATATATAAGACAAATATTATTAGAGCTAAAGAGAGGGACTCCAATACAACAATATCTAGAGATTTCAACAACCCACTTTTAGCACTGGAAAGATATTCCAGACAGAAAATCAACAAAGAAACATCAGACTTAATCTGCATTATAGACCAAACGAATCTAATAGATATTTACAGAACATTTCATCCAATGACTGCAGAATATTCATTCTTTTGCTCAGCACATGGATCATTTTCAAGGATAGATCATATGTTGGGTCACAAAATAAGTCTTAAAACATTCAAAAAACTTTAAATAATACCAAGCATCTTCTCTGACCTCAACAGAATAAAACTAGAAATCAATAACAACAGGAATTTGGGAAACTGTAGGAATACATGGAAATTAAACAATATGCTCCTGAATGAGCAGTGGGTCAATGAAGAATTTAAGAGAGAAACTGAAAAATTTCTTGAAATAAATAATAATGGAAACACAGCATACCAAAACCTACAGGATACAGTGAAAGCAGTACTAAGATGGAAGTTTATAGCTGTAAATGCCTCATCAAAAAAGAAAAACTTTAAACTACTTAATACATCTTAAAGAACTAGAAAAGCAAGAGCAAACCAAACCCAAAATTAGTAGAAGAAAAGAAATAAGAAATATCAGAGGAGACATTAAGTGAAATTAAAATGAAGAAAACAATACTAAAAATCAACAAAACAAAAAGTTGGTTTTTTGAAAAGATAAACAAAATTGACAAACCTTTAGCCAGATAAACTAAGAAAAAAAGAGAGAAGTCCCAAATAAATAAAATCAGAGATAAAAAAAGGAGACATTATAAACTACATGGCAGAAATTCTAAGGATCATTAGTGGTTACTATGAGCAACTATATGCCAATACATTGGAAAATCTAGAAGAAATGAATAAATTCCTAGACATACATCCTACCAAGATTGAGCCATGAAGACACCCAAAAGCTGAACAGACAAATAACAAGTAATGAGATCAAAGCTATAATAAAAAGTGTTCCCAATAGAGAAAAACCCACAACCTGATGGCTTTACTGCTGAATTTTACCAAACATTTAAAGAACTAATACCAATCCTACTCAAAGTATTCCAAAAAATAAAGGAGGAGGGAATACTTTTAAACTCGTTCCACCAAGCCAATATTACTCTTATATCAAAACCAGACCAAAACGCACCAAAATAAAAAGAAAACTATAGGTCAATGTTCTTGATGAATATTTATGCAAAAATCCTAAACAAAATACTATCAAACCGAATTCAGCAGCACAGAAAGATCATTCATCATGATCAAGTAGAATTTATCCCAAGAATGCAAGGATGCAATGATGGTTCAACATACACAAATCAATCTATGTGGTACATCATATCAACAGAATGAAGGACAAAAACCATATGATCATTTCAATTGATGCTGAAAAAGAATTTGATAAAATTCAACATCCCTTCATAATAAAAACTGTCAAAAAATTTGGTTTAGAAGGATCATACTCAACACAATAAAAGCCATATATGACAGACTCATAGCTAGTATCATACTAGAAGTCTTTTCTCTAAGATGAGGAACATGACAAGGATGACCACTCTCACCACTGTTATTCAACATAGTACTGGAAGTTTGGGCTAGAGCAATCAGACACAAGAAAGAAATAAAAAGCATCAAAATTGTAAAGGAAGAAGTCAAATTATCCTTGTTTGCAGATGATATGATCTTATATTTGGAAAAACCTAAAGATTCCACCAAAAAAACTATTGGAACTGATAAATTCAGTAAAGGTACAGGATACTAAATCAACATGCAAAGATCAGTAGCATTTCTATATGCCAACAGCAAATAATCTAAAAAAAGAAATCAAGAACGTAATCTCATTTACAATAGCTACAAATAAAATAAAATACCTAGGAATTAACTTAACCAAAGAAGTGAAAGATCTTTACAATGAAAACTATAAAACATTGATGCAAAAAATTGAAGAAGACACCAAAAAATAGAAAAATATTTCATGTTCATGGCTTGGAAGAATGAATATTGTTAAAATGTCCATACTACCCAGAGCAAATCTACAGATTTAATGCAATCTCTGCAAAAATACCAATGACATTCTTCACAGAAATAAAAAAAAAAATTCCTAAAATTTATATGGAACCACAAAAGACCCAGAATAGCCAAAACTATCCTAAACCAAAAGAACAAAGCAGGATAAATCACATTACCTGACTTTAAATTTTACTAAAGATCTATAGTAACCAAAATGGCATGGTATTGGCATGCAAACAGACATATAGATCAGTAGGACAGAATAGAGAACCCAGAGATAAATCCACCCATCTACAATGAACTCATTTTTGACAAAGGTACCAAGAACATGCATTGGGGAAAGGACAGTCTCTTCAATAAATGGTGCAGGGAAAATTGGATCTCGATATGCAGAAAAATTAAAGTAGACCCCTACTCTTGCCATATGCAAAAATCAAATCAAAATAAAGACTTAAATCTAAGACCTCAAACTATGAAACTACTAAAAAAAAAGCATTGGGGAAACTCCCCCACGAAATTAGAGTGGGCAAAGATGTCTTGAGTAACACCCCACAAGCAAAGGTAACTAAAGCAAAAATGGACAAATGGGATCACACCAAGTTAAAAAGCTTCTGCACAGCAAAGGAAACTATCAACAAAGTGAAGAGACAACTGACAGAATGGGAAAAAATATTTGTGAACTACCCACTGACAACAGATTAATAATCAGTATATATAAGGAGCTCAAACAACTCTATAGGAAAACATCTAAAATCTGATTTTAAAATGGGCAAAATATCTGAATAGACATTTCATAAAAGAAGACATACAATGACAAACAGGTATATGAAAACATGGATGGAACTGGAGATCATTATGTTGAATGAAATGACTATAGTCAAAACTAGTTTAATTGTACATTTTAAAATAAGTAAAAGAGTATAATTGAATTGTTTGCAACACACAGGATAAATGCTTGAGATGATGGATACTCCACTTACCCTGACGTGATTATTATGCATTGCATGCCTGTATCAAAATATCTCAACATCTTTGATCATCAGAGAAATGCAAATCAAAACTACAATGAGATATCATCTGACCCCCATTAAAATGGCTTTTATCCAAAACACAGGCAATAACAAATGCTGTCAAGAACGTGGAGAAAAGGGAACTCTCATATACTGTTAGTAGGAATATAAATTAGTGCAACTACAACCACTATGGAGAGCAGTTTGGAGATTCCTCAAAATTTTAAAAATAGAGGTACCATATGATCCAGCAATCCTACTTCTAGGTATATATCCAAAAAGAAAGAAAATCGGTATATTGAAGAGATATCTGCACTTCCATGTTTATTGCAGCACTATTCATAATAGTCAAGATTTGGAAGCAACCTATGCGTCCATCAACAGATGAATGGATGGAGAAAATGTGGTACATATACACAATGGGGTACTATTCAGTCATAAAAAGAATGAGATCCTGTCATTTACAACATGGATGGAACTGGAGATCATTATGTTAAATGAAATAAGCCAGGCACAGAAAGACAAACTAAGCATGTTCTCACTTATTTGTGAGAGCTAAAAATTAAAACAATTTTTAATTTTTAATCTCATGGAGATATGGAGTAGAAGAATGGTTATCAGAGGCTGGGAAGGATAGTGGGTGGGGATGGGAGGGAAGTGAGAATGGTGAATGGGTACAAAAAAATAGAAAGAATGAATAAAACCTAGTATTTGCTTGCACAACAGCATGACTATAGTCAAAAATAGTTTAATTATACATTTTAAAATAAGTAAAAGAGTATAATTGAATTGTTTGCAACACAAAGGATAAATGCTTGAGATGATGGATACTCCACTTACCCTGATATGATTATTGTGCATTGCATGCCTGTATCAAAATATTTCATATAACCCATAAATATATACACCTACTATGTACACATAAAAATTAAAAATCAAAAAAAGTTGTGGGAATAGTTCTGATGAAATTATTAAATGTAGTAATTGGCATAATAATGTTCAATTAGATCAATTTAAATATGTCTAGCATTTCTAGAATGAATATGAAATTTTTCATCCTCAAAAATATACCTGGGCCAGACTGGGCACAGTGGCTCATGCCTGTAGTCCCAGCACTTGGAGAGAACAAAGCAGAAGAATTGCTTGAGCCCTGGAGTTTGAGACCAACCTTGGCACCATGACAAAACTTCATCTCTACCACAAATACAAAACTTAGCCAGGTGTGGTGACATGTACCTGTAGTCCCAGCTACTCATGGGGGTTGAGTTGAGAGGACTGATTGAGCCCGGGAGGACAAGGCTTCAGTGAGCTGTGATCGTACTGCTGCACTTCAGCCTGGGTGACAGAGTGCAAGTATATATATATGTCAAATACATATATACACCTGGACCAAATGGTGACTTTAGAGGTAATCCCTGTTTTAAATATAAATAGACTTATTGAAATCCCTGAATTCCCCTGTATGTTAGCCCAGGTCCTCTAAGAAAGACACACTAAAATGGATAGTGTGGGTTGAATTGTATCCCCAGAAAAACTGTTGAAGTCCTAATCCTTCAGTACTTGTGAATGTGATCTAATCTGCAAGTAGGATTTTTTGCAGATGATCAAGTTAACATGAGGTCATTAAAGTAAGCCCTAATTCAATATGACTGTTCCCTTATAAAAAGGGGAAATCCGGACACAGAGACAAACACGTACAAAGGGCAGATGATGTAAAGACAGGAGAACATCACCTACAATCTAAGAAACATCTAAGGCTATGGAAACTAGGAGAGAGGCATGGAACAGTCCTCAGAAAGACCCAAGCCTGCAGACACCTAGATCTTGAACTTCTAGCCTTCAGAATTGCAAGCAATACATTTCTTTTTGTCTAAGCCACCCAGTTTGTGGTAGTTTTTAAAGCAGCCCTAAGAAGCTAATTCAGTGGATTAGACCTGCAAGAGATTTATTAGAGAAGACACCTGTGTCGAAAAATGGGGCTGGCCTCAAAGGAGGATGGGAATCCCATCAGAGTTCCATGCAGGTCTGTCCTTTATGAACCAGAAAAGGAAGGAAGTTTAAGTGGGAGAGTCTTTGACTGCACTCTAATTCTGAGAAAGCTTAGCAAAGCTGATAGGAGGTCCTTGAAACAAAGTTCTTGAACCCATAAGACAAGTCCCACATCTCCCAGGAATAGGCTGGTCTTAGTGTTTTTGCCGAGTTCAGTCATTGGCTGGGAGCAGCCCATGGGAAGTATGACTTTAGCTCTAATGTAGTGATGGCTTTCAGAACATGGCAGCTGAGAGAAACAGAGAAAGGAGAGGCACCTTTTCACTGCTTCCACATCTAGTCTTGCTTATATCATTAACGTCTTGCTGAAAGTTAAGCTATAAAGATTTTGGAATCTTTCTAAGAAAGTTACCATATACATAGTGGTTAAGAGCCTAGCCTCCAAAATCAGAGGCTAATCTAAATCAATAGACTATACATGAGTGTTAGTTCTTCCTCTGTTACTTACCAACTGTGTAATCTCAAGCAGATAATAAAACTCTTTGGACCTCAGTTTGTTCTTTTGTAAAATGGGGATAACAACACCTACCTCAAAAGGTCACTGTGGTTTTAAATAAAATAATGTAAGAAAAGCACTCAGCATAGTTTCTGGCACATACTATCAAACAAAGAGCTATGATGCATGGCTATTATACCATTATCATTATTATTGATATTATCAATTGATATTATTAATTATTAATGACATTATCACTTTCGAGGTTTACTTAGGTTGTTTTGCCAGACCCACATTGCTTAGCTCCCCTCCTCCCTTTTTTAAATAATGAAGCTAGTCTTTCCTGCAGAGTGGTGATGAGTCCCTCACCACCTGCCCATCCCTGGGATAGCTGCAAATCTGAGAGATAGCTCATTAAAAGCTTCCATTTCCTGTATCATAAGGGATAGTGACATGTCCTGATGGGGCTAACTGTGGTCATCCTCTTGTTAAATTAAGTTTAACCTTCGGCTGCCTCCTTACATATTTTAAGTTTGTCCTAAAGGTGTTACCGTACATGTTGAACTGTAACCTAAGTGGAGGTGTAACAGACTGTAAGTTACTCTTATGCCAATCACCTAGTTTGAGCCCATCAAGCAGCAGGGAGCAACTGTTCAAACAGCATTCAAATAAGGCAAATGCTGAGCTATAACCAATCCAGCTGTTTCTGTACCTCACTTCCATTTCTGGTACGTCACTTTCCCTTTTCCGTCCATAAATCTTCTTCTACCACATGGCCTTGCTGGAGTCTCTCTCAGACTACTCTGGCTCAGGGGCTGCCTGACCTATGGATCATTTTTTGTTCCATTAAACTCTGTTAAATTTAATTTGCCTGCAGTTTTTCTTTTATCACTGTCCACCCAAGCTTCCAGGGAAGAGGTTCTCTTTCTACAGTGGCTGTGAAGTCCTAAATGTTTCTGCAGAAACTGGGTCCTGCTGACCCCTGCTATGTCAATTTGTGCCACTCTCCTCCTTGTCCCCTGTCCTCTAGCTACACAGGCCTTCTTTCAGGTCCTCAGGTGTCATAAGTTCTTTCTTGACTGAGGCCTTTGCCTTCTTCTACTCCCCTGGCTGCTCCTGCACTTGGTCAGCTCATCTTTCAAATATTGTCTTAAATATCTTTTCCTTGGAGAGACATTAAGCTTTCCCTGAGGTCTCTAAGGCATCACTAAGTTAATATGTCCAAATTTAAATTCATGATCATCTACCCAAACCGGGTCATCTATCCCTGTGAACAGTTCCACCGTTCACAGAGGTAATTAAGTTAGAAGCATGAATTTTGACCTGCTGATGATAATCATGCATCGTCTGTGTGTAGAGCCATAGGAGAGCTAAAAATGCAGAACCTTGGGGCTAGCTATAACTGGACTTTGCAGATAACTGAGCCAATACATCTGATTTTCTTCTTAAGCAAGTTTGAGCAGGGTTTCTGTTACTAGAGTCAAAGCAGCCCGAGCTAATACATTTATCATCATCATCGTCATCATCACTATCAACAATGTTAAGATATTTGTTGCTATTTTTATGTATTTAAAAAATTAGGGGCTCCATCTCTCCAGAAGACGTACATGTGAACATATTGGCAGACAATGGGGTTGGCTTGATGACAAATCAGAGCTTCATCCAGATAAATGGTTTTAGGAGCCAGAACATCAGAGGTGAGCTTCTTGCTAAGGTTTTGCTGTCCTTAACCTTCAGCAGAGCTCATTTTTCACGGTCACAAAAATCATTTCACAAAACTTTGAGAACTCCATTCATCCATCCACCTGGGTGTCACTGGGAGTGATTTAGAAGGATTACAAATCTTCCGTGCCTTTCCATTGTCCTTAGAATAGACAAAAAATCTAGCCTGAGATCCCAGCGCGGCATGAACTAGAACACCTTGACACTAAGCCCAGTTTCTACTAGGGGATGAATCTGGGGTGGGGAAGCTGGGTGGAATGCATGATCTACGCTAAGCACTTTCTGTTTTCTAGTCACAGTGATGGGCCTTAACCTCAGCTTGACCAGTCAGGTTGAGAATCAGACAATATTTACTGGGGTTGCTGAAACAAAGACTCTTCTTTCCTGCTGGGTATAAATGAGTAAGCGCAAAATTCCAGGAGCTTATGAAAACCATCCTGAGACTCAAAGGTGAATCAGCCTTAGAATGAAGTTAAACTTGGGGAAAGAAAAACAGAAATGGAGAAGAAATACCTGAGCCTCTGTGACATTGTTGAGTTACCTGATCAACCTTCACCTGGAGTCAGATCCTCCTGGACTTTTTGATTACTTGAATCAATAAATTTCCTTTATAGTTTAAGCCTGTACACAGGTTTCTCTGTATCTTACAACCAAGCATCCAAAGAGACATATATACACATATACATGTATTTTTTTCTGAAAAGAAGGTCAGAGTTTCTATCATATTCTCAAAAGATCTGTGACCCCAAATAAATACTTTTAAACCCTAGACTAAAGAATTCCTAATATTTCTTACAATATTAGCATTCTGTGATCTTCTAGTTAATTTTGTTTTGAATTCCAAGCTTAGCTGATAATGCATAAAGCAAGACACTATAAAAATATGTCTCCAAATAAAATTGGGCTTTTCTATTATAAAAAGAAACATAAACTTACTGGAAAAAATTTCGAAAAGTATAAAATAACAGGGAGACAGCCTGTGTTAATATTTGGAGGTTATTTTTGTAAGCATTTTTACACACAATTTTATGGAAGGTTTAATGTGGTTAAGTTCATACTATAAATATACAATGTTTTGTCTGAATATTTTTATTTGACATTATAACGTAAGTATTCTCCAGATATTAGAAAACTTTTGTAAGCATCTTTTTAAATGGCTACATAACTTTCTTCTGATCACTATAATTTCTTTAATGTTAGACAAAATGAGGTGGAAAATATGTGACCTTATTGAAAAAGGATTCTAGCTTGAATGTTAAACAAGGAGCCACCAGTGGTGGAAATATTCATCACAATTGCAGTCAAACCACAGGTAAAAATTGGGGAAGGAAGTAAGAGTATCAGGACGCTCTAGGAAGCGCTTCTCCCTCATTTTTGCCCCTCTCTGAGTGTCATCTTCATCCTTCTCTTGCTGTAGAATATCTTCCTCTGGTCCTTAGGCCACACCGAACCTTATAGCCATTAATGCCCTTCACATTCTATGGTTAGCCCCTAGAGGGATTGACTCTAGCTAAATCTTGATGTCAGCTTACCAGGAGAATGACTTCTGACTGGTCTAACTTGAATCAGATGCCCACTCTGAGTCCTTTCAACTCTGCCAGGGCAGGGGATGGGAGGTGGATGGTCATATGGTACAAAATGACTGCTAGGAACTCACCAACATGGATTTGGACCTCTCTCATATTGATCAGAAGAAGGAACAGTTCCCAGATACAAACAACTACAGGTCATTGACTTATGCTCTGGGAAAACACTCCAAATTATCCACCATAACAACAGGTTACAAATATGTCATCCTGCCCACATCCTAAACTTTTCCACTATTCTTTGTTGTAAATATCAATTTACAACAATTGTAAATATATAAAAGACTTCTACAACAACTGTGAGTTTTCCTGCTGGGCTCCACATGGTGATTAGATAAGAAGATTCATTTTTCATTTTCATGGCTCTTTCTTCATCCATTTTCTGCCCAACTACTTCAAGACCAGATTTAGCTGAGGCCAGCCTGTGCTAATTTGCAAGGCTACATGAACGTTCTCATTGTTTGTAATACAAAACACTTCCCTCCAGGATCTTCCCTAACAAGAGCTAAAAAACTACTTGATTCATCAGGTTTTTGATGTCTCCTGCCTGCCCATGGCTGCCCCATGGGTTGGGGAAGTTGGGGTGCAGCAGGCAGCCAGGAGGGGGAAGAGGATAGGTGAGAGAAAAGTAGCAGAGGATTTAAGTAACTCCTCTGGGTTCTGGTGCGTGTCTTGTAAATATTCACTGAGAACTCTCTGAAGTTTACACGTTTTTGAAGGGCACGGTTAATAAATGCGTATTTCTATGGAGACATAAAAGGACCCATGTAGTCTGTTGCCTGCAGATCTAATCGGTAGCTACCCACATCTCATGTTTCTTAACTGTTCACAGTCTGAATGGCATCAATTGTAGGAATTTCCTTCCTTCAAGAGTTCTCCTGCCACTAGAAACTTAATCAAGGATTGTCCTAGTGCTGTAAGTAACACAAATAGAAATAAGACAGAGCCGAGATCCTAAAGATGTTTCCAATCTAATGGGTGAGCAAAAGACTACAACGAGGTACACAGTGTAATCAAAGAATGGGCAAAAGAAGTGGTAACTCTGAGATTAGAAAGGTTCATGAAAAGTAAAATGTATTTGCATCCTTAAAGTGAATATGATCCTGATGAGGAGAAAAGTGGTGGAGTGAAGAAGACATTCAAGTAAAAGAATAACATAACTAAAAAAGAAAGAGATGGTAAGACAATAAAAAAACAATAAATGGTGCTTATTCAGAGACCATTGCCTATTCCAGTAAGATTTTAACAGAAAGTGCAAATGGTGGATTTAGAAGACAAACTGTTGGAGAGACAGATGAAAGCCAGTCATTGGGAGACTCTAAATGTTGGGCTAAGGCATTTGGACTTTATCTTGTAGGCAGCAGTGGAGTCATAGAAGGTTTTTCAGTTAGAGAAAAAACAGGGTCTTATTTTCCTTAAAAGTAAACTCTGGAGGCAGTTGAAAGAACGGATTGAGAAAGGGTTGAGAAGTTGTGCTATGCTTAGGCAAAAATGCCTCCAATTTTGACAGAGACAAAAGAATAGAAAAAACCATCACCAATGCTTTTCATCTACAATTCAGCACTTGCAATAATTTTCTTGTTTGAGACGAAAGGAAGGAGAGATTCATGTAAGCTGGATTTATTAGGAAAAGAGGAGGTGAGTCTTAAGGAAAAGGTATGCAACAATCCACTAAGTATTTCTAGACAGCTCTAATTCGATGTAATATATAGGATGTGTAATCTGAATAATGAAGAGGCAAGAGAGGAAGAGCATCCTAGATATTAGGTTGGTGCCTTAAAGCAATGGCAAAAACTGCAACAACTTTTGCACCAACTTTTAGAAACACCATAAACCGAGACCCCCAAAGCCTGATAAGCAGGGCATGCTGGGAAAGCTTAGCGGGGCAGGCTGATGATCTTCAGTGAGACTTAAAATCAGATGGAAGGTAGAATAGGCAGATGAGCTGCTTGAACCTTAGCTAGAGAAAGACAAGTGTGGGTTGAACACAGTGATAATCCATTGCAGTGTGGTGAGCAAGGAAGTGTGAGGTTAAAGAAGTATTATGAGTCAAGTGGTCTTAGAGTGGACTATGATTTACATAGCAAAAGAAGAAGTCACCTCCTCTGTGGTTACTTGCTCTATGTTTAAACCAAGATCATTCTACCATATTGTAGATCAGAAGGAAGAACATTTGCACCCAAAATGACTGACCAATACCGCAACCGTAGTTGACAAACACTCTCTGTAACAAGGCCCAGGCAATTTCTACCCCATCTCTTTTTGCAATTCTATAGCTGGGAAGTCAGTATTTAAAACTTCTTTTTAAAAAAAAGCACTAGGTTGTTTCTGTGGAGGCACTGGTCACCATTGCTTGGGTATTTCTTCATGCATAAAATCAGGATTAATTATCTAGCCAGTCTTTGTAAAAGAGTTCTTGAGGGCACAGAATGACAGGAAGTATATGCAAATGCATTGAAGGCAAAATCAGCAAAATAAGCTGCATACAGTCAATATAATATTAGATTCAAAATTTCAATCTGAGTATGTGGAGAGCAATTAAAAAAAAAACAGCAAAAATCGAAACAAATGTTTTTCTTGTACACATAATATGGACCAGGTTCTATGCTGAAGGTTTGATATTAATAACCTCATTTAATTCTCCCAAGAATTCTATCAAATTTTATTCCTTTATTTTCAGATAGAAACAGTGAGACTCAGAGAAGTTAAGGGTCAGATCTAAAATCATGAAGTTAGAAACATACCAGAATTCGAACCCAGGCTGCCTGATAATAGAGCTCATTCATATAACCTCTATACTATACTGCCTCCAAGGGACCCCAAGCTCAGTAGGATACCTAGAGATAAACCTGGAGATGGATTGACAAGGACAGACTCTCTGTATAGTTGACAGTCTCTCTGTATAGTTGATGGTCATACCTAGAGCTCAGCTTCCACTGAAGACACATGTCCAGCCTAGTGCCAGGCTGTAGGAGGCAAGGAAAAAGAAAGGATGGTATACTTTTTGATGATACATCCATCAAAAGTAAGAGAAATAAGGCACAGGCTGGGTACATTACAGGTATACATAGTTGAAAACTGGAAAATAGCTATGGGTGGTATGGATGAATGAACAAATGAATATGTAGATACATTTATATATTTAGTGCTATGAAGGCCTCCTCCCGTTTTGCTGGCCAATTGTCTTTGGCTAAATTGTATTCTTTTTTTAGTTCTTCTTTATACAATATTGCTTATGAGAAGTTGGGAAATGACCAGAGAAACAGATTCTCATAATTACTAAAACAAAGCATTTTTGAGATTCTAAACAAGACAGTGCCTTGAATCCAGTCCTTCAGTGTCTTATTTCCAAGTGTGACTGATCCAACATGCCTCAGTTAGCTAGTCCAGTAACTATTCAATCATAAAAGGCTGCTATGGAAAAGATCTTGCAGGAAGACACGTCCAGGGAACATATTAGTTATATGGCTCTGTCACAAAGCAACAAATGTTATGAATGGGTGAATTTATGGAGCTGCTATATGTTCCATATATTCTGTACCTTGAGTAAATCCTGACCTACTTTGTTTGTGGACAGGGAGAGATAGGTAGTGTAGCATAGTTTTGGTTCTACCACTAAGTTGCTATAATACCTAGGAAAGTCACTACCTCTCTAAGCGTCTGTTTCCTGACCTATAAAATGGGAACAATAATGATGCTTACCTCAGGATATTCTGAAGATAAAAATGAAATGACACATGTTAAGTACTTAGCTTGGTGCCAGGAACATGATCATGTTTCCAAACTGTTAGCTGCTTTATAACTATTACTGTTGTCACAAGTGATTTATCTACAATGGAAAACCCTCACAGCTCATCCTCCAACAGCAGAGGCTAAGAAGCAATGTGTCCTTGTTTTATAACCATTAAGATGTTTCTCTATAAAAATAAAAAAGGGAAAATGGTATTTTTTCTTTCATCACTGTTTCATCTGAAATAAAAATTTTATCAGGTATTCTATATGTGATAAAATATAGGGAAGGAGATGTCTTGTGAGCCCTTCCAAATACTTACTTACAAATGACAGGTGTCCACAGTCTCAGCACGTTATAGTCCTTCCAAGGTACAAAGTAGAATGATGCATCAGCTAAACTGCTGGAGACATAAGTGACCCAGATGGCAAAGGCAAAAGGAATGTGTTTGGAGAAGTAGCTTAGAGTCTGTCCCTCTGGTGGCTCATGGCTCTCCACCACAGGGTACAATTTATTCTGGCATTGCAGTAATACATACCTTATGGTTAGCACATGACTTAGGTTTTCCATCATTTCTGATGCCCTTTCTTTTGACTCCCTAGGTAGATGAGTGACGTCTCACTTCATGGCCAATTCTTTTTGAATCTCAGGGATTCTTAGAACGTAAGACTTTGTAACAGATCTGGCAGAGAGCCTGCTTACAAGCTGGGGATAGACCTCACATAGAGCCCAGAATGATGGGCTAAGAGTGATAATAGGGATGCAGTTCTAGACAAGGATTTCTGAGACTGCCTAAATGCAGACCAGGAAGTGAGTGGGTAGCAAAAGAAGTTCTTAGCAGTCAAAAGTATGAACCATAGCATATTAATTCCAGAAAGGCTTTTAGGAATTCTTTATTCCAAGTTGACAAATTGGTGGCTTGGAAATCAAAACAAATCCAAAGAAGAGTTTTGTTTGGCATGCTTAGTCTTTAAGATTAATTTAAAGGAGATATCAACCTTTCAAAATTAGGAAATTATGGATGGTAATCAAGATTTCTGGCTTCTCAAAAAAAAACAAAAATAAAAATCTGAAGGTTTTGATAACCCTGGGTCCAGTGGCAACAATCTGAGTATCAGCAGCCCTCTTCAAGGGTTTTCATGGTCCTGCGACCTCTGACGTCTCCTCAGTGTTGAAGCCAAGGGAAAGCTGTCATTTACTATCAAGACCGTGCTGCAGTGGTTTCTGTAAACATGTTGCTATCAAAAGTAGGAAAATATAAGATAGACCAGGAGAGTTTGGTTTTCCAAGGAAGATGAGAGAGGGAAAATGTATTTTCTGATGTGAGGGCAATTTCTGTGCATTTATCACCCAAACAAAGTATGCCTTTGTCAAAAAATAAAATAAAACTTAAGACAGACACTGTTGTGAAACAAGCCTAGCCTGCTTTAGTCATTATTCACCTGTCTAATTCCTATTGACACCTGAGTCTGTAGTCCTGGGCTAATTCAACCCCAACCATTGTATAGGCAGAGAAAGTGGGGCACAGAGAAGGCCCAAGATCCCAGGTACACAAGACCACACTGGTACCAGGCTACAAATCTATGAAATAATATTGCACACAGTAAAGAAGCAGGGGCCCAAGTGAGTGGTTTGTGTTAAGAAGGTGGATGGTGGAATGATGCAGGCATGTGGAGGTGCGTATGGGTAGAGCTTAATTGAAGCCTGGAAGGAAGGTCTTTGTATGCCTCATGTGCAGCACTGCAAATCCTCTTGGCAACAGCCGGTTCTGTGCAGGCTCCAACCAGCTTTGGGCAGGTTCTGCTTTGGGGCTTGGCATTCACACACGCACAGTCCAGTAGTACAGAGAAGTTAATACTCCTCAGGACCACCCTTGGCTGAAAAGGGCCAATGCTGATGGGCGAAAGTCACTCTTCCTTATTCCTACTTCTAAGACAATTTTACATGGCTTCTCGAAATATCCCATAACACAGCAACAGTCACCTGTAATGATGGCCAATTTCATAACATAGCCTCATTTTCTCTTTTTCCTTTCCCAGTGACTTAGCTCAGGCTGGTATAACAAAATGTCAGAAATTGGATGGCTTAAACAACAAAAACTTATTTCTCGCAGTTCTGGAGGCTGGGAAGTCCAAGATAACATGTCATCAGATCCAGTGTCTGGTGAGGTTCCACCTCCTTTTTTGCAGATGCCAACCTTTTGGCCGTATCTTCACAGGGGGGTACAGAGAGAGAGAGAGAGAGAGCACTCTCATGTCTCTGCTTATAAGGGCACTAATCCCACTGATGAAGATGACCTTATGACCCACTCTTATGACCTGATTGCTTCCCAAGGGCCTCACCTCTTAATACCATCACACAGGGAATGAGGCTTCAACATATGAATTTTAGGGAGACACAACATTCTGTCCTTAGCACCCAGTCACCCTCATTTCTGATAACTGGAACATATCTCCAAATAAACTACTCCCACTGAAGCCTGTGTCTCAGTCTTTATTTTAGGGGAACTCAGGCTAAGACACAATTTCAGTGGTGGTAGAAGATAGATAGATATCATTTCAGATAGGATGGCAGGTAATGTTCAGGGACAGGACTGCACATCTTTGCAGCAAGGCTTCTTAGCAAAGGAATACCTGGGAATAATTAGTTTCCTTGGAATTACATCACACAAACCCTTGTGAGTTTTAATTAAAGTATATTAGAAATGCCCTCATAATGCCCTGTTCAGTGATTCATTGCCAAGAGTAGTTGAAACAGAGTTATGAGATTAAAACAGCTCAGGCATTAGGAATTGAAGTTTGTTTTTGTTTTTACTGTAATATTTAATCCAAAGTATTCAGGAAATGTTTAACGGAATGAAACAGTCAAAATTTGTAGAACTCTTTCCACAGGTGGCCAAACCTTCAAATTACGCCATTATTTGAGGCAGAGTTTCATATTATGTTAAGTGGGTTTGGATTCTATCGTTTGGTTTCACCTTTCTTGGTAATTTTAATGAGTGAAGTCTAGACGTTTTCCTTTCAGGGTTCCCAGGGTAAGATTTGGGGTTATTTCTGAAGGTAGTTTGTCAGGAAAACGTGTGTGTGTGATGTGACATTAGATGAAGATAGCTCTGGTCTGGCACCCATTCCCTGGATGACCTTAGCTAAGTCTCTTTTCCTGTGTTTGCCTCAGTTTTCTCATCTATAAAACAAGAGACCATAACCATAGCATTAGGAAGAAGCATTTACATTATGTAGTTCAACTCTAGTGTGTGAATCCCTTATTCAGCATCCTAGGAAACTAGCCATCTCATTTCAACATGAATCTACCCAGTGCCTTGCACCAAATGCTTTCCAGAACAGCCCATTCCCTTTTGTGGAGAGTGCTAACTTGCTCTGCTAGCGAAAGTGCCAGTTTGAAATTTTATAAATGGAGAAAAGATAGTGTTTATTTGCTTGCCTGCTTGCTTGCTTGTTTGTGTGTCTGATTTATAGAGGCTTACCCCAAATATAATTCAATATAACAAGGAGGTTTCACAAGTCCAAGAGTCTTGAATTTACCAACATTATCAATTATTTTCTTGCTTTTCTTTGGTTTACTTTTATTTGGCTTAGCTCCGAAATTTTCTCCCCAAAGCTCTTGGGTTTCATAGTTTTAAATGATTCCTTAGTCTGGAAGGCTGAGAAACATTATTTCCCACCAAATGCCACATTAACTCCTCAGAATACTGGTGGTGACATAATCTGACTGGCCCTATGGTGGGAGACTCACATTCTAAGCACCTGCCTCTGGCCCCACGTGAGCCTACTTACTCCAAAATAAGTAGAATCAGGTCAGTGAATCTCTGGCCTTTGAGCTATCTCTTCATCCAGCATCTGTAATATGGTTTGGCTCTGTGTCCCCACCCAAATCTCACCTCGGATTATAATCCCCATAATCCCCATAGGTCAAGGGCAGGACCAAGTGGAGGTAATTGGATCATGGGGGCAGTTTCCCCCATGCTGTTCTCATGATACGAAGGAGTCTCACGAGATCTGATGGTTTTTACAAGCACCTGGCATTTCTCCTGCTTGCACTCACTCCATCCTACCGCCCTGTATAAAGGAGATGCCTGCTTTTCCTTTGCCTTCTGCCGTGATTGCAAGTTTCCTGAGACCTCCCCAGCAATGTGGAACTGTGAGTCAATTAAACCTCTTTCCTTTATAAATTACCCAGTCTCGGGTATTTCTTCAAAGCAGGGTGAGAACGGAGTAATGCGACCAGTATACTTGCGAGTGAGTATCAGTTATCTTACTCTCACAAACTTGGCCTCAGGATAATGCCTCAAAAACTCTTTACAGAAGAAAGAACATGACAGTTGTAACCTGGCTTTCTCCTTGACTCGAGTCTCTAAAGATCTGGAGTCAGGCATGGCTAAGTCTGGTCTGGGCCCTCTCTGTGTGGGTGCCATCTGATTAAGCATCTGTAGGTGTCAAAGCCTGGCTGACATCCAGACCTTTCCTTCTGGCTAGACTTCATTGGCCAAATGTGGCCTTTCAGCTCACATCTGTCCTCCAGGCTGGTCACACACTGGGTACCAGCATTTTGGCAGACAGTACAAGCACAACAATTACAGCTGTCTCTGTGTGGTCCTGCACATCCAATGCTCTTAATTAGCTGACTTGCTTTAAGTTCATTATTTGAAATCTTGCCCTTAACCCCACCAGTGTAGTCTTCCCCAAAGAGGTTTTAAAGCACCTCTTTCATTAGATTATTTCTAGATACTTGATATTATATTTGCTCCTCTAACAATATGTTTTCTTGAATTTCACTTTCTACTTGTTTCTGGTTTATGGAAATACAACTGGAGTTTTACAGTAAAACTCTGTGATACAATGCTCTGTAATAATGTAAATTTGGATATAAAGCCATTGGTGTTCGAGTCCTCTCTCTGGCCTCCATTCTCCCATAGGTATATTGGCTAACGTTCTTCTCCTCTAAAGACTGGAGGAACACAGTTAGAAAGTGACTATTTTTCACTCTGTAATCGTGCGTGACTTTCTTGGGTCCTTGTGTGGACAACTGGGTACAGCACAAGTTTCATCTTTACTTTTGTACTCTGTGTGTCAGCACAGATGGCCTGAAATCTTTTACTTTACACTAACTTCACCAGAAATGAACCCTCACATTTTACTGATTGAATTTTTGGACCCCATGTATAACACTGTAGTGGAGTGTTAGAGTACATTGGTATCATTTCCTGCAGACTTGCTAAATTTGTTTAACATCTCTAATAATCTGCTATAGATTCTTTTAAATTTTCTATATCATCTAAAAATAATGAAGTGTTTGTTTATTCCTTTCCTTTCTTCATGTCTTTACCCCCAATTTTATCTTCATTTCTATGAAGAATATATGTTTATAATGGACATCCTCCTCATATAGCCAATATTAAAGGAATAGTTTCAGTATTTCACCTTGAACATAATATTTGCCATAAGTCATTTGTAAATATTTTTATCAGATTAGGACCCTGCCAATTTCTTATTTGGTAAGAGTTTTTACTATAAATAGGTATTAAATTTTATCAAACATTTTTCTGCATCTACTGAAATGATTGCATGATTAATTATCTAATGTTACAACGTAAAAACAACCTGAAGTTCTTTAAATCAGCAAGTAATTTCTTTCTTTCTTTTTTTTTTTTTTTTTTTGAGACGGAGTCTTGCTCTGTCACCCAGGCTGGAGTGCAGTGGCCAGATCTCAGCTCGCTGCAAGCTCCGCCTCCCAGGTTCACGCCATTCTCCTGCCTCAGCCTCCCGAGTAGCTGGGACTGCAGGCACCCGCCACCTCGCCCAGCTAGTTCTTTGTATTTTTTAGTAGAGATGGGGTTTCACCGTGTTAGCCAGGATGGTCTCAATCTCCTGACCTCGTGATCCACCCATCTCGGCCTCCCAAAGTGTGGGATTACAGGCTTGAGTCACTGCGCCTGGCCAAGTAATTTCTATATAATATATCATAGTTTTCATCTTTTTAATGTGATGCTTGATCCAGTTTGCTGATATTTTGCGTGGGATTTTTGTCTTCATTGTTATAATCAAGATTGGTCTGTTTCTTATACTGTCATGCGCTACCTCATAAAATGAGTTGGGGAGTCTACTCTCTTTTTCAATTCTCTGGAGGAGCTGGAGTAAAACTAGAATTATTTGTTGTTGAACATTATATAGCACTCATAGGTAATGTTATCAGTGTTGCAAGATTTAATTGAGGGGATGTTTTGAAAAACTGATTTAATTTCTTTACTTACAGAATTTTCATGTTTTATCTATCTTGTGTCAATTGTATTAATTTGTATTTGCCTAGGAATTTGTTCATTTACTCTAAATTCTCAAAATTTTTTGGCATAAAATTGTAAAATCTTCTTGTTGTTTTAAAAAAGTATGTAAAGGCTCTGTAATGATGTTCCTTTTATATTCCTGACATAAGCTATTTGTGTCTTACTGTGTTTTTTCTTGATCAGTTTTACCAGAGGCTAATCAGTTATATTGTTGTTTTTTTTTTTTTTAAGAAAAGCAAATTTTAGCTTTATTGATTCTCACTATTATCTGTGTGTTTTCAATTTTATTAACTTCCATTTTCTTCTTTCTACTTTCTTTGGATTTGCTGTTTATTGCATACTTCAATTGAACTCTATTTTTCTGGTTTTTTGGTCCATTTCTTCCATCAATTATGAAGAGATGTTTGTTAAAATTTTTTACATTGCAGATTTGCACATTTCTCCTTGGAGTCTGTAATTTTCTGTTTTAGCTTTTTAGAGGCATATTAGCAGCACACAAATATATCTTTCTTCTTAGAGACAAGGCTTCATTCTGTCATCCAGGCTGGAGTTCAGTGGCCTGATGGAAACTCACTGCATCCTCAAACTCCTGGGCTTAAGAGGCCCTCCCACCTCAGGCTCCCAGGTAGCTAGGACTACAGATGTCTATTACCATGCCTAGCTCATTTATAAAAAAACAGAAAATTTAGGAGACAAGTCTTGCTATGTTGCCCAGGTTAGTCTAGAATGCCTGGCCTGAAGCAACCCTCCAACCTCGGCCTCCCAAAGCACTCGGATTATAAATATGAGCCACCGCACCTAGCCCACAAATATATCTTTCTGTTGAATGAGATCTTTTACCATTGTAAAGTTACTTTATCTCTAATAATGCTTTCATATCTTAGATTCTACTTTGTCTGATATTAATGTCACCACATCAGTTTTCTTTTGATTAATAGTAGCACAGTATATCCATCTTCATCCCCTTTTTTCTATATTCTAATGTTTTAGATCTCTCTCATATAAACATTATAAAGTACATTTTTATAAAAAAAAATCCTATCTGATAATTGGTTTCTAATAACTGGAGTTTTTGTCCACTTACACACAGGTAGTTAATGATATATTTAGGTTTGAAATCAATCGCCTCATTTTGAACTTTCTATTTCTGTTTAGGTTCTTCTTTCTCTCCATTTTTATCTTCTTTTAGAGTAGCTGTTATTATTTCATTGTTCCTAACCTCTACCAGTTTTGGAGATTATATCTGTGGCCTCTTTTTGAAATGGGCACATTAGAAATTACAATATGAATCCTCAACTTTAAAATATAATATCAGACATTATTCTTCCTTACAGACAATTCAAGTAACTTATTTACCAGCATCTTAGCTTATATGCATTTCTTATGCAATTATTTCTATATATTTTAATTTCACAAGATATAACTATTTTATTAATTTAATTTTAATATCGCTTCTTTATTTTTTTTTCTTGCATCTCAGACTTTCCACCAGCGACCACTTTCCTTCTACTTGAAGTTTCTTCATTAGAGCTTCCTTTTGTGAGGACCTGATGGTAGCAAACTACCTCCACTTTTGCTTGTGTGGAAAAAAAAAAAAAGTGTTTAATGTTACCTTTATTCTTAAGAGATATTTTAACATAAAATATTGGATTAACAATTACTTTCCTTTATCACATGGAAGATCCTCTGGCTTCTAGCTTCTGTTTTATTGTTGAGACATTGGCTTTCATTCTAGACAGGGGTCAGCAAATTATACGCCTGGCCAAATCCAGCCTACAGCCTACTTCAGCGAAGTTTTACTGTACAGCATCTATGCCCGTTCATTTCCATATTGGCTATGGCTGTCCTCACACTATCATGGGAGAGTTCAGTATTTGTAACGAAGACCACATGACCTTCAGAGCACAAAGCAACTACTTTTTGGTCCTTTTTAAAGAAAGCTTGCTCACCTCTAGTTTAGCAGTCACTCCCTTTGAAAGCCATTTATTTTCTCTGGTTTCTTCAAAGATTTCTCTCTTCCATTTTCTCCATTTTCACTACAGTTTGCCTCTTTCTATTTACCCTTCTTGAACTGTTTTGGGTATCTTGAATTTATTGACTAATACCTAACGTCAGTGCTTAAAAATTCTGAATCATTCTCTGTTAGCTATCTATTAGTGCATACAAAATTCACCAATTAGCCGCTAAGACAATAAACATTTATTATATCTCACAGTTTCTGTGGAAAGGAAATCTGGGAGTGATCTGGCTGAGCAGCTTTTGCTCAGGAGCTCACATAAGGCTGCTTTCACACATCAGCTGAGTCTGTATTCAGTCAACACTGAATGATTGACTGGCATTGGAGGATCCACAATGAGTAATTCACATGGCTGGCAAGGTGGTACTGGCTGTTGGTAGAAAGTCTCCATTTCTCTTCAGATGAGCCTCTCCACACAGCACGGTGTCCTCACAAGATGATGACTGGCTTCCCACAGAGCAAGTATTCCAGAAGAGAGACAGAGTAGGCAAAAGATATTCTTTTAATGATGTAGCTTTGGACATAGTAACATTGATACCACATTCTACTCATTAGAAGCAAATCACTAAATCTTGTCTATACTCAAAAAAGAGGTAAATTAGGCTCCATCCAGTAAAAAGAGAAATACTAAAGAATATGAACCAATTTTAAAACCACTCATTTTGTTGTTGTTGTTATTGAGATAGAATCTCACTCCGTCACCCAGGCTGGAGAACGGTGGCGTGATCTCAGCTCACTGCAACCGCCGCCTCCTGGAATCAAGTGATTCTCATGCCTCGGCCACCCACGTAGCTGGGATTACATGTGCACCACCATGCCAGGCTAATTTTTGTATTTTTAGTAGAGATGAGGTTTCACCACGTTGGTCAGGCTGGTTCAAACTCCTGACCTCAACTGATCCACCCACCTCAGCCTCCCAAAGTGCTGGGATTACAGGTGTGAGCCATCACACCCAGTCCCCATTATTCTTTATGATATTTTCCCCCACTCCTATTTTCTGTTGCTTCACTTTTTAAAATTTCAATTAAATATAGGTTAAGCTTTCTCATTGTATCTATGTCTCTTACCTTTCCTTCTGTGTTTTTCATCTCTTTTTACTATGTTACACTATAGATAATTTTCTCTGTCCAATCTTTCAATTAATCAATTCTATTATTAGCCATATCAAGTCTGCTATTAACCCCATCACTAGGTTTTCAAGTTCAGTCATTTCATTTCAAAAAACTTTTTGTTAGTCCCAAAATGAATTATGTCTACATATTTCATTTGGTTCATTTTCAAATCTACTAAATCACTTCCTACAATATCTTATTTCTTACAAATAACTTCATTTTGCGTTACATTTCTTTAAACATAATTATCAATGTTGTTTCCAGATCTGTCTCTGCTAATATCAATATCTGAAGTCTTTGTGGAATTTTGTATGCTTTCTCTGCTGATTTTTATTTATGGAGGCTAATGTTCTCATATGCTTGAATGTTCAGTTAAATACTAAACAATTTTAGTATTTAAAGAATTGTTTTGTTATGCCCTATACACAGGGAACACTCTGAGTCTACAAACACCTTAAAACCAGCTCAAGATTTGAGATTTTGGGAAAACCCAGAAGATTCAATCCCTGACTGTAACTGCTCAAAAGAGTTTTCCTACTTCTTCTTCTCTCTCTCTCTCAGTGGTTAGAGACTTTGAGAATTGTAGCTGAGTGTGGTCAGAGGATTGACTAGACTCCTACTTTATGACAAGATGTTTATGTTTGTCCATCTTACCCCAAAGAGTAATCAGACAACATCCTTGAGGGAACACAGTAATTGAATATTAGAACTAAGACTTGAACCAAGGCTCTTATGTTTCTCCTATGCCATACCTGATCTCTACAATCAATAACTGGTAATGTTGGACAGTGATGATTATGGTATTGTCTTTTCTTTCTCTTCTCCCACAACACAGCCTCTAAGGTAATGTCCTACTTAGCAATATCAAGTCATATAAGAGCTTAAGTATGCTGGCAAAAGGAGTTCATCGATGCTGAAGGCAGAAGCTCTGCCTTTTACTATCTAGACTGCCAGCGAACAGAAGTAAAACCTTCAAGTTGAGTAATATGAGGGGTCCTAGCTGACTACTGGGAGAACAATTGTGTACCTTCTAAGACAAGGCTGCCACTACTGCAGAAATATAACAGCACTGTCTATAAAATAACAGGGTATTTTTTCATGGTGCATGTCAGCAGGGCATCTGATTGATACACTGCATTGTTTTCAATCATGGTTTTATGAGGTCCCCATTAAATATTGAAAACCAAGCTATATATTTAGAACAGTAATTAGTCTGAAGCAGCCTCTGTGCCTTATCCCCTTTAAAGTTTTAAAGTAAACCAAGGATGATGAATATTTAATGTACTGTACCTCATTGTCATCTGATAATAAGATTTGTTATAGGGTTATAAAATGTTATGTTAGGTTCTTACAGCACATCATTAATATTGTAAAATGTAGCTGGGCTCCCAGGCAGAGCTGTTTGACAGCAAAACAATAGAAAGATAAGTGATATCAACCATTTTCTCCAAGGGCTTAAAAGACAACCAACTAAGAGGTCAAAAGATGTTTTTAGTGCATTTGATATACATTAAAGAGAAAAGAAGGGTGAACACAATGAGGAAAGTAAAAAAGTAAAAGAGAACAACAATAAAGAAAAACATACAGAGGAAAGTTCTAAGAACATACAGAAAACAAACAAAAGAGGTAGAGAGGTGATTAGTTGTGGAGAGAATTCAAAGATCAGGTAGAAAGTTGGATGGAATAAACATTAAAGTTCTTTGATACATTTAGATACTAGGATTCCATGTTCCCTTAAAAGGGGATTAGTATATATCATCCCATAATATGCCACTTTGACATAATAATTATTTTGAGCTGGAAGCAACTGGGCCAAATCAGACATAGGAAGAGCTCTCTGTCCTTCCCCATCTGCCTAAAAGCAGGGCATAAATTTTCCTTGTGAAACAGGTGTCCCTTCTTTCCCATATCAGAAAGAGGAGTGCCAAAATAAGTCTATATCAAGAAATGTTGCTAAAGAACTCTGATCTACCATTAGTTTCCTCCATATATGTTCTACTCACCTTCCCACAATTTATTGACTCCAGAAGTCCAAACCCCTTTCCTTTGTCTAGTCTCTTCTCCACAATTTATCACCCTTTGTTAAAATTGTATATGAGCCCCAGAGGACAACTGCCTCTTTGGATTTTTCACTTCTTTTCTGTGAAGCCCTCATGTACCTAAAATTAAAAATATTAGCATCAATAAAATATGTGTTTTTTCTTGTTAATTGTTCTTTTGTGAGTTTAATTATCTGACCCCAGTTATGAAAACCTAAATGTGTAGAGAAATAGTTTTTCCTTCCTTACACCTTGTGGTTGAAACAATAGCCACAGGGATCTCATGAGGCAATTTACTCTACCTCATGGATTCTCTGAAAGAATCCTGTAGCCCTCCCAAATGATTGCTGCTATCCGCAGAGTAAACTCTGATAATAAAATAAGTATTGCTTGACAATAGCAATAGTAAACCAAGATTAGAGTTTAGACATTGTTATTTACTTCTGGTCCATTTCTGTCAACTACATAAACAGGCTAAAGTTCAAAAGTCATATCAAAATCTAATTTAGGGCCATAACTTTCAAACCATTAACATCAGAAGGGACCTTGGCAATCATAACAGTCTATAGTGGTTAGAAGTATGACCTTAGAAGACAGATAAATTCATGTTTCATGCCTACCATACATTAGCTGTGTGACTGTAGACTTCCCAGGCATCATTCTCCTCATCTGTACAGCTTACAGTTGATAAGATTATGCAAGTAATGCACTTAACACAATGACTACATGTTTTAAATACTCAATAAATATGAACACTGATGCTAACGGTGAAAAAGAGGAAAAGAAGAAGAAATTATCCAACTTGCTATTTTACAAATAAGAAAATTAAGGCCCAGAGAGGAGAGATAACTTGTTAGAGACAATACAGCCTATTATTGCTGAAACAGAGGACAGAGTCAAAAATCTCTTTTTCACTATAAGCTACAATTTATGGTTCTTATTATGTGTCTATTTTGGCATTAGGTGCATTAAGATCAATAAAAAAAGAAATACAAAACATGGTCTTTAATGTCAAGAAATAAGATTTATCTATTGAACACTGGAAGAATATAAAATTTATGCCATGACTAACATTTATTTAATAAATATTATAGAAATTACATATGTCTGCAAAAAGTTAATGAAATTGAGAGAAAAACTTTTATACTATAATGCAAAGTTTAAAAGAAAATAACATTATGTGTAGATATGTAAGAAAGGAATAAAATTACACCAGAATAAAAGACACCAAAATAATGACAATGATTTTTTTCTCTAAGTGGTTTTCTTCTTCATCATGCTTTTAACATATTTTCCATAATTTCTACCAATGCACATATTACTTTTTAGAATTATAAGAAAGATATATTTTGTCTCACCAAGGGAACATTACATATAGTGGGAAAAGCATCTATTCACAATAACAACTATAGCATATATAAATATCAAGAAATACAATTTTAAAGAAGGTTATTAGACTTATATAAATAAAATGAAATAACCCATAAGACAATATTATATTGTACTACCTCCTATAAAAAATTTTCCATAAAATAAAGCTCTTCTAAACTTCATCTAGAATAATTCAAAAACTATAATAATTAGAAAAAAAATTAAGACTAAAGAAAATACAGATAATTTTTCAGTCATCTGATTGACTAGGCTGAAATAGATGGACAATGCCCAGTGCTGGCACTTTTGGTGGACATGTACTACCTTTCTAAAGGAAAGTTTGGCAGTATGCATGAACATTTCAAGTGGGTATGCTCTCTGGCCTGTTGATTCTCAGTGTTAGTAATTTAAGGGGATAATCAGACGTGCACAGAAAAGCTTGGAGAAGCATTGTTGTGTTCAGATAGAATAAATGAACAACCTGAAAACAACTAAACATGGCCACCATTAATTAAATTACTCAGTAAATAAATCATAGTTCATTCATACGAAGGAATTTTAAGTAGCCACTAAAAACTGTATGGCTCTAAACTCATGGCATTTTGTTAAACAAAAGGGGAGATTACAAAATAACATGTGTAATATGTAACACTTATGTGAAATTACGAACACACTGAGAAATATTTGGGAAAAGGGTCATTTCACAATGTTGAGATTTTGAGTTTGGGGGTTTTGTTTGTTTCTTATTTATACTTTTTATTGTTCATTTTTCCCAATAAGCTTGAATCATGTTCATAATCAGAAATAAACTATAAAGCTTATTTCATGTTGGAAAAAAAGTAGTACTTTAAGTGAAGAGACAGAAAAACAATAGAGTGAGTCAATGTAATCTAAGGAGAAAATATGAATCTAAATCTTTGTTTTGGTAAATTACTTCAATCTCCTCCTTTGTCAAAACTTATCAAAGAGTCCGGGGAGTTAGTAAGTTGATTTGTTTACAAATGTTCTTTTTCTTCTCTTGAAACTATAGCAATTTTAATGAGCAGGAAAATGTCCAAAAAGGAAGAAAAATGGCTATCCAACTCTGGGTAAGATATGAAGGTAACTTCTCTAGGGTCTTAAGAGAAGGGAAAATAAGAGAATCTGAACCTAAAGTGAGATTTGGAGTCGGTTTGAGAAAGAATATTCAAGCTCAGAATCCCTGGAGATCTTTAAGCAGAGCTAGACCACTACTTGTCGAAGATGTTTTACAGGAAATAGACTTATCAGAGAAGGCATTGGAATAGATGACCTCTGAGTTACATTCTAATCTAAAACTGACTCTGTTTCTCTGCAGCACTTAAAAAAAAAATAGTTCTCTAAGTACTGATCTGGAAACGTGCCTATAGGAGATTCCAAGAAAATGGTGGATTGAATGCAATTCCTCTACTCTCCTTCTCAATTCAAATCATTTTATCTCATTTATATCAAAGGCTGGGACTCTAGTGGCTGAGTGCAAATTTGCAGGAGACCCAGGGAGCACATAATTTATCAGCCTTTGTTAAAATTATATATAAGCTCCAGAGTGTAACTGCTTCTTTGGGAGAATAAAAGGGAAGGCTTTCTTTGTTATGTACTGGAAAGACATATTAAGACTACTATCAGAACAAGGAAATAAAGGTTTACTTCTCTTAAGGAAAAAGAGCGAGAGAGAGAGAGAGAAAGCCTTGGGAGAAGGATTTCAACTAAAATGTGGATCTTGGGAATGTTTGACTTACAGAGATCTGTGGACCCAGGGGACACATAAACAGAGGCCCTAGTGTCTACCAGATCTCTCAGGCTCCTCAAAAATATTTTAACAGGTGAGTGAAGCATTCCCACCCTTCAGGCTGAGTGAGTACAGGAGACAGGAAAGCAGGGAGATGTACTTCAGGTTAACAACACCTCAGAGCAGCGTAGCAGTCAGAGACAGAAAGATCAATCAAAACAAACAAAACACAGAACCAACCTTTGATAGATGCTGGAAGAGACAGATGACAATTTGAAAAGGAAAAAAAATAAGAGCTTAGGGATATCTGTGTATACTTCCTTTACCTTCTACTTTCATTCCTCAAGAGGACTTTCCAGAAATAAAAGAAATAGTTTCCAACTAAATGATTTAGGAGATGAATTAAAGGAGAAGATGTTCAAGATCACTGTTGAGACATGATTTAGTGGCCGAAAAAAATTTAGAGTATGAAGAAACACATAAAAAGATAAAAATCACAAGACAAAAAAGATGAAAATGAATTGGAAGAAGACTGAGAGATTTAACATACAAATCAAAAGAGCTCTAGAAGATGTGTTTTTTAATTACTATGGATGCATAATAGTTGTACATATTTGTAGAGTACATGTGATATTTTGATATAAGCATACAATATGAAATGATCAAATCAGGATGATCAGGATATTCATCACTTCAAGGATTTATAATTTCTTAGTGTTAATAACATTTCAGTCCTACTCTTTTAGTTATTTTGAAGTGTACAATAAAGTATTGTTAATAATAAGATCAATTGTGCTACCAAACACTAGATCTTATTCTATTTGAGTGTATTTTTGTACACATTAGCTTTTCCCTCTTTATCCCACCTCTCCCTATTACCTTTCCCAGCCTTTGGTAACCATCATTCTACTCACTATCTCCATGAGTTCAGTTTGCTTTTTGGCTCTCACATTTGAGTGAGAACACACAATATTTGTCTTTCTGTGCCTTGCTTATTTCACGTAACATGTTATCCAGATCTATCCATGTTGCTGCAAATGACAGGATTTCATTTTTTTTTATGGCTCAATAATATTCCATTGTGGGTATGTACCACATTTTCTTTATCCCTTCATCTGTTAATGGACATACAGGTTGATTCCATATCTTGGCTATTGTGAATAGTACTGCAATAAAGATGAGTGTGCAAGTATCTCTTTGATATCCCAGTTTTCTTTCTTTTGGATATATATGAGCAGTGGGATTGCTAGATTGTATGATAGATATAGAGACAACAAGAATTCAAAAAGTTAGAGGGATGGAGTTAAATTGTAGAGTCTTTTGTTTTGTTTTTTTCTGATTTCAATTTTATTAAAACTTTAGCAGTACAAATTATCCAGATTGCAGATTATCAAAAGATCAACTCAGTGAAATCCACATTAAAAAAAGGGGCAAACATAAAATAACCCAAAAACAATGAAAAGGAACAACATAAAGAAGATTCACTAGCAAGTCTCTCAAACTTAAAATTCAAAACAGAATGGAAATAAGTTTATATAACTCATTCATCCACTTTTGTCTTCATCTGTTTCAGGGCTTGATTCATGATCACATTTTTTATTTCTTTCATGTACACAGTCAATTTCTTGACCCTTTGATTCTTGGTTTTCTTTTTCCACTGAGGATCTGATCTTCTCATCCTCCTTATTTTTCAATGTGGAGGACTTTAATTCATTGTTCTGACTGCTTTGTTTTATTTTTGAGAAGGGACTTTGATCTATATCAGCCTTTTTTCCCCCTGCTATTATTTGAGGTTATTACGATCACGACTTTTATGGTACATTCTTTTCTCACTGTGTGAACTCTTACTTTTCTGTGTGAACTCTTACTTTCTTGGTTTCTGTATTTTTCTTGGTTTCTGTTTTTACCTTCTTCTCTCTCTGAGCTCCGTGGGTCTCTCCTCCTTCTCCTCCTATCTTTACTTCTTAATCTTCCTGGTGGTGTTCTTCTCCCTCGGCTTTGTGACCATCCTCTTCTCCCGTATTCCTGTTCTCTGTATCTATGGTACTCCTTTCTTCTGCTGCAATCTCTGTCATGGCTTTCGATTTCACTCTTCTTTTTCTGTCCCTACTTCTGCTTTGCTCTCCTGTTCTGCTATTATAACTGTGTTTATGTTGAGTTACATCACATTCTCTACTCCTGGATTGTGTACATCTATCCTTTTCCTTAGTTTTACTATGATCATGCTCATTACTCTTTGATTCTAACTGTTTAGACTTCTCTTTACTTCTACCCCTTTCCTGATCTTTTCCTTTAGAATCAGGCTGCTTTACTTTTTCTTTAACATTCTCATGATCCCTTCCTTTGCTCCTTGATCTCATCCTCTTTTCTTCATGTCTATTATGTTTTGAATATCCTTCTTTACTCTTTGATTTCTCTTTGCTCTTACTCTTAATTTTAGATTTGTCCCTTTACTTTGTTTGTATTATATTTATCATCTTTTTCTGAATTTCTTCTGATGTCTCTCTTTGCTGTTAGATTTACAGTCTTTAACTTTATTTTCCTTTCTATTTTTTCTGTTTGGACTCTCAAATACATTCCTGTGGTTAGTTATTTTTCTCTCTTTTACTCTAACTGGACTTCTCTGATTTTCTTTTACTTCACTCAGCTCACTCTTACCCCCTTTGATCCATCTTTCACCACTTGATACCCTCATTCTTTGAGCTCTCTGCATCTCTTGCCTCCAATGTGCAGGAGTCTCACTAAGGCTGAAACAATCCCTTGATCTGGATCTGGAAGAGTTTGATAACACCTTGATCCTCTTCCTTTAATTTTCCTGCCAGATCTAGTAACTAAAAGTCATCTCTGGTATGAAGCAGGCTGGGAGTTAGATGGATTACATTCTCTTTCTCTTTCTCCCTCTCTGGCTTTTCCTTTCCATTTCATCAGCTTTAGGAGGGCTTTTTCTCATTAGGAATCTATTTTCAGGTACTCTCTCTTCTGGACAGACAGTAGACTGGGGTTGTGCTTTAAGATTTTCAGCTTCACTCTCACTAGATGCACTCTTCTTGCTTTTCTTTCACTTCTTCTTTTCCTTCTTGTGTTTTTGGGATTTTTTCCGATTTTTTTTTCCTTTTCTTTGATTTCTCTTCAGAAGCACTTTCGGAATCACAGGAATCAGGTGAGAACTGAGAATCACTTGAGCTATCTTAGTCACTAGATGAGGAGGAGGAAGATGATGATGATTTATACCTTTTCTTTTCTTATTTCTTAACTTTAGATTTGGGAATCACCTCTCCACAACTGAGTATCTGTACCTCTGTAAATGCTTTGCTAGCGGCATCCGTCTTGTGGTTTTCTCTCTCTTACAACTTCTTGGCTAGAGATTACTTGTCCAAAAACGACATGACACCCATCTAAATGAGAAGTTGGTTTCATTGTTACGAAGAACTGTAAACCATTTGTATCCTTCCTTCTGTTGGCCGTTGACAAGAGAAATTCTTTGTTGTTTTTGACAGCAAAATTCTTGTCTTCAAAAAATCCTTCTTAGGTAGATTCCCCTCCTCGTCCATTTCCTTCACTGAAGTCACCACCTTAAACCATAAAGTCCTTGACAACTCTGTGAAAGAGACAACTCTTATAATGTAATGGCTCTGAGTTGATTTCTCTGTCCCCTTTTCACCTGTACAAAGACAACTAAACTTCTCACTTGTTTTGGGGCACACATCAGAAAATAATTCAAAGACAACTCTTCCAGCAGGTTGTTAATGACAATGTCAAAAAAAAAAAAAAAATCGAGGACATTGAAACTTTATTCCCATGGCTCCAATACTTAATCTTCAAATGAAGAAAAGACCAAAAAAAAAAAAACAAGGACAACTGATCCCTTTGCTCCTGTGCCGGTAGAGTTTCCTCTTCTTTGGTCCAGTCCTTTAAACCGTTTCATATCTACCCCTGCCAGAAAAGGAGCTAAAGCCCGCTAACTGCCTCCCTCCCTGACAGTTCAGTCCTAATTGTTGAGGTGTTTTTTGTTTTTTGTTTAGTTTTCTCTTTATTTGCTTGTTTTTCTATTCTTTGTAATCAGAGTGGTCATCAGTTTAAAACAATTGATTATAAGATGTTATTTGCAAGCCTCACATTAACCACAAAACAAAAACATGTAATACACACAAAATAAAAAGCAAGAAATTAAAACATACTGTCAGAAAAAAGTTACTTTTATACAAAGGAAGTCAGGAGAAATGGATAAAAGAAAGAGAGGATCAACAAAACAACCAGAAAGCAAATAAAATGGCAGTGGCAAGTCCTTGATTATCAATAATAACACTGAATAGAAATGGGGTAAATTATAAGTTAATCAAAAGACATGAAGAGGCTGAATAAGTTACACACACACACACACAAAAGACCCGACTATATGCTACCTACAGGAAATTTACTTCATGTATTAAAACAGAGATGGGCTAAAAATAAAGAAATAGAAAAAGACAATTCAGGCAAATGGAAACCGAAAAAAGCAGTATATCTACTTATCAGACAAAGTAGATTTGAAGACAAAAACTGTAAAAAGAGATAAGGTCCTTATATAATGATAAAGGGGTCAGTTCATCAAAAGGGATTTAACAATTGTAAGTACATATGTGGAAAATATTTGCATTTGAAATACAAATAAAAGGAGTCTCAGAAAAGGAAGAAAGGTAAAAATTTAAAAATTTTTAAAAAGACTGAAAATCTATAACTTTAATGAATTTCTAATCAAAATTTAAACAGGGTTTCCATAGAAATAGAAAAATGGATTTTAAAATTTATACAGAAATGCAAACACTTTGGAATAATTAATGAAAATTCTAAATAAATGATGAAGACTACTCAAATGAGAACAACCAAAGTCTATTCATTTGGAGCTTGCTATAGTAAGAGAGTCAGCCACTAGCACTTGTTTTTGGCAGAAATACAAAGCAGGCAAGGCAGTTGGAATAGCTATAACCATTATAATAGCTAAAATTAAAAAGCCTGAAAATAGCATGCATTGGTGAGGATGTAGAACAAATAGAACTCTTATAACACAGCTGGTAGGAATGTAAAATAGTACAACCACTTGGATATCAGTTTGGTAGTCTCCTAAAAGTTAAACATAAACTTACTGTACTGCCCAACCATTCTACCTCTAAATAGTTAGCAGAATTAAAAATATATTTACACAAAACATCATACATAAATGTTCATAGCCAATTTATTTGTAATTGCTAATCATTAGAGATAATTAAAATGTCTCTCAACAGATGCATAGTGTGAACGGAAAATAAATCTTGGGGCCCCAAAATCACTAAGCTAAAGGGAAAAGTCAAGATGGGAACTGCAGAAGGCAAACCTGCCTTCCCATTCTATTTAATCACCCTTCTGCTCACTGAGATCAATGTATATCTGATTGCCTCCTTTGGATAGGCTAATCAGAAACTCAAAGAATGCAACCATTTGTCTCTCACCTACCTGTGACCTGGAAGCCCATCCCTGCTTCCAGTTGTCCTGTCTTTCCAGACCGACCCAGTGTTCATCTTGCATGTGATGATTGACTTCTCATGTTTCCCTAAAATGCATAAAACCAAGCTGTGCTCTGACCATCTTGGACACATGTTGTTAGGACCTCCTGAGGCTAAGTCACAGGTACACATCATCAACCTTGGCAAAATAAACTTTCTAAATTAACTGAGACCTGCCTCAGATATTCAGGGTTCACAATAGATAAACAAAATGAGATATTTTCATCCAATAGAACATTCTTCAATAAACAAAACAATCCACACAGATAACAAACAAATTCTGAATTAAAGGATCTGAATTAAAGAATTTACATGGCACATACTCTAAAATTGACCACATAACTGGACATAAAACCATTCTCAGCAAATGCAAAAGAACTGAAATCATACCAAACACTCTCAGGTCACAACACAATAAAAATAGAAGTCAAGACAAAAAAATCACTCAAAACCATGCAATTCCATGGAAATTAAACATGTTCCTGAAAGACTTTTGGGTAAATAATGAAGTTAAGGCAGAAATCACAAAGTTCTTTGAAAATAATGAAACAAAGATACAACATACCAGAATCTCTGGGACACAGCTAAGATGGTGTTAAGAGGGAAATCATAGCACTAAATGCCCACATCAAAAAGTTAGAAAGATCTCAAATTAACAACCTAACTTCACAACTGAAAGAATTAGAAAAGCGAGAACAAATCAACCCCAAAGCTAGCAGAAGATGAAAAAGAACAAAAATCAGAACTGAACTGAAAGAAATCGAGACACAAAAGGTCATTCAAAAGATCAACAAATCTAGGAGTTGGATTTTTCTGAAGAAATGAATAAAATACACATAAAAAATGAACTTCTAATTTACAATTACAAGGTAAAGATAGAACAGAGGGGGGAAGAAAGAAAAACAAATTCTGCAAGAAAAAGTAGGTGACTTTATACACAATCTCATGGTAAAACAGATTCCTTTATCTAAAACTAGAAAAGAAAGTGTTCTAAAAACCATTTCTAGCCATATAAAAGTTCAAACATTTATAGCAAAAGACATAATCTTAGTCCATTCAGGCTGCTATAACAGAATACGAGAGATTGGGTGCTTTATAAACAACAGAAATTTATTTCATACAGTTCTGGAGGCTGGGAAGACCAAGATCATGGCACTGGCAGATTTGGTGTTTGGTAAAGGCCTACGTCCTAGTTCACAGAGGGTCATGTTTTCACTGTGTAATCACATGGTGGAAGGGGTGAACAAGCTCTCTGGGGCCTCTTTTATAAGGGCACAAATCCCATACTTAATGGGACTTGATACATTCCCAAAGGGCCCATCTTCAAATATCATCACCTTAGAGATCTGGTTTCAACCTAGGAATCTGGAGGGATGCAAACATTCAGTCCATAGCAAACACTATAATCAAATTCCAATGCTGAAAAGTGAAAATGGGTGCCTGCAATGTATTTTTAATCTCTTACATTGACAAGAAGGAAAATTTCCAAGAGAAAAGTATATGAGATTGTGAATAGGAATTCACAAAAGGACAAATCCAAATAGCCAATAGAATATAGAAAAAGGCTTAAAATCTGTACCAGTCAGGAACATGTGAACAACTAATCCAACAATGAGTTATGATTTTATAAACATTAGACTGGCAAAAGACCAATAACAGTTCTTACTAGTAGAGACTTGGGAAGGAAACGTTTATTCTTGCACACTTCTGGTAAAATGTAAATTATTCCTATTTCTGGAATACATTCTAGAAACATTTATTACAATTAAAAATATATACACTCTTGACTCAGTAATTCTACTCTTGGGAATTTGTTCCATAAAAATAATAGTTTCACTACATAAAGATATATTTTTAATGATGTTTGATGCAACATTGTTTGAAGTGGGGGGGAAAAGGAAGATAAAACAAACACCGAACAAAAAAATCCACCAATTGAAGAAAGGTTGACAAAACTGTAACCATTCACACCATAAAATAGTATGCTGCCATGATAAGTAATCAGTTAGAACTTCAACAAGATTTCACTGATGAAAACGAGATCCAGAAAAGTCTGCGTGTCAGTTGAGAATGTGTTTGATTGTAAAGAAAAGAAAACTCACTGATCATGGTTTAAGCAAATTGGGGTTTATTTTGGAAATCCAAAGGTCAGCAGTTGCTGGTATTAATTCAGCCACTGAAGATGCTATCAGGCACTCAGCCTGGTATTTCCATCATGCCACCATTAACATTATAGCTTTTATCCTCACATGTGTCCCATCAAGGTCCAAAGATTATATTGTCATTTCAGGTTTTATTTCCACTTTCCAAGAAGGATCAAGGGACAACAACAACAACAATAACAGTCAAATTTATCCCATTTATTAAGAAAGAAAACTTTCCTAAAAATCCTTGCAACAGATTTCCTCTTGGGTATAGTTGACCAGCACAGGGACATTTGCCTGTCCTACCCCTCAGCACCAAAGATATTTGCTGTGACTTCAAATGTTAAGCTTTCCAGCCTCTATTAGTAAAGGAAGGGTCAGGAAAAGATATTTTATAATTTGCATATATTGTAAAAATATATTTGTATACTATAATCTTATTTTTATAAATCAATGACAAAATTCTATGAATATGCATATGTATTTTTATCTATGATTATATGAGCTTGAAGGAAAATATAGACATATACACACTAAGCCTTTATGTGGATTTCCTCAAGATAGGTAATATGGATAGAGAAGGCATGAAGAGAGAAAGCAAGCCAAAAAAAATTGTTAACTATGATGTGATCTTATGCATGCATTTAAATAAGATATATATATAAATATTTATACATATTTAAAAAATATTTCCAATGTATCTTTAAAGATAGTAATTTACATCACAGTATGCATAATGAGGAATATTTCATTTGTTATAAAATACATAAACTTATATGTGCCTGGAAAAGTAATATCCAACATTCATTGAGCTCTTACTTTGTGCCATACATATTTATACAAATGACTTACCTATTTTAATCCTCTCAACAATGCTATAAGCAACTGGTGTTATCCCCACTTCACAGATATGAAAACTAAGGCTTAAAGGAGTTCAGTGGCTCACCCAAATAACTCAACAGGTGAGTCAAAGAACATACATAATATTAACATCGCTCACCTCTGGAAGTGGAATAAGGATAGGTTTGGGGAAAGAGGAAGAGAGGTATACACTTTTCCCTTTATTTATATAGAACATTCTCACTATTTTTTGATGAGTTTGTGTTTTATAAACAAGTTGAGATTTTTAAAAAAAATTGCAGCCAATTTTATCCCATTTATTAGGACCTACACTTAACCATAGAAGTGAGGAAAGTTTATTTCCTTTTCTATACCATTTCTATATTTAAATTTATTTTCTCCACTTACTTCCCTATATCATTTTTTCTTTACTTTTATTTCTGCCTCCTAATAAAATTGTTTAGTCTCCTCAATATTTCTCCAATTCTCATCTTCAAAGTAAGATAAATTATATTTCCCATCCCCTCACACGCACAGAAAGAAATCCTAGGGAGAAGAACAGACACCAAGCTCTCTTCTCAAGCTTACAGAGGATTACACATGTCAGAGAAATTCATTTTGATGTAAAACAGATCCGAATGCAAACTCCAGAGAACTGAACTGTCAAGCATTATTTGAGGAGGGTGATCAGGCAATGTGTCTGGGGTCCCATCAGATAGAATTCATCGTCATACACGGTAAGAAGGAAACAGAACTAAGGTAGAGAATGTGGATACCCTCAAAGTCCCTATATTAAACAGAGATTGGAATGCTACACTCCAGTGTCAAATCCCACAACAGTCTGGAGAAACATTTCAACTCAGAGAGAGAAAATCTCTTCAGCCTCTTAAGTCACTAGATCCCTGCCTCTGCTTAGCTCCTGACTTTGAGCATGTTCCAAGCTTCTGTTGGAAATTGCAATGGGGAGTGGATTAAGCACAGCTGGGCTTTCACACTTAAACCTTGAGCATTAACGGTTCAGCAAAGCAAGGTTTTCCCATTAGAACTACTGTACTTCCAAGTCCAAACTATTGATAAGCTCCCAAGTTTAGTCCATCTGTAAGAAATATGCAAGCATGTTGCCCATAAACTAGAGCACACATCTTAAAGTGGAATCAGAGTCAAGGAAAACAGCCAAGTGGAAACTGCCTTGACTAAACAAATAGTATTTCTCACACATTGCTGAGGTAAAAAGAATAAAAGTTTTCTCAACACTAACTTATCACATACAGTAACAATTGAACATTTAAGGGATGGGAGAGATCACCATTAAATGAAACTCTTTTCTAAACAGACTCCAAACACACACACACACACACACACACACACACACACGTTAATAGTCTCCTCTTAATAAAATAATATCTAGAATGCATTTTCAAAAAGTTTGATAATTTAGCTTCAATTCATTATTATTATAATAAATGCATAGAGATATTCTTATTCATAGTGGTGTCAGTTTTAAAAATCTTACTATTTTTAGAACTTGTTCAAAGATGCTGAGTGAGATTTCATCCTAGCTTGGAACATCTAGGGGTTCATATTTTCCTTTACAGCTTTTACCTTGAAATTTACCTGAATTCTCAAAAGACCACAAGAAGTGAGATTTAGAAAACGGGAAACATTCCATAAAAGTATTACTAAAATAATCTAAAATTATGTTTCACTAGCGTAAAGGGAAATCCACTAAGACTCGCCTAGAGGCCAACATTTCTCCATTGTTACTAACATTTTCTAGGAATAACTTTTAATAATTTAGGTTCCCTGTGAGTGGTCTTTTCATGGGATAAGGGAAGGGAAGGCATTGAACACTGAAAAGAGAGGTAAATGAACTCAAAGACAAGCACAATAAACATGTGCTGATAAAGAGAAGGAATTTTTCCTTTTTAGAAGAAAAATAACAGTAGGAAAATAACAATAATAATAGAAATTAGAAATTAAATTGAATAGACAAAGCTTGCCAATATTTAGTTACCCACCATGGGCTAGTTATGACACCAAGTGTTTTCCTTGTAAACCTCACATGAACACTTTTATTGCTTCCATTTGGAATATGAGAAAACTGGGTCTGAGGGAGGAGCTTGCCCTTGGTCACACAGCTAGAAAGTAGCATAGGTGAAATAAAATACCTATCCTGTCTGATTCTAAAGCCTTGCTTTGAATCACCTGAGAGAAAGAGATGCTGCTTAATATTAGCTACAGAGATAAACAGGGTAGAAAATAGTTGTACAACATATGTGCAAGAGAAGGAGAGGAGAGTTGAAAGCTGAGGAAGGAGGATTAAGGGAGAAGAGGAGAGGGGAAGAGAGGGGAAAAGAGGGAGAGAACAAAATGGGGTTTCCTTGGAGGGCCCTAGGAAGTCACCCAGGGATGATAGGGACTACATTGTTTTTCAAGCTAGATTTTCCTGTTTGTATCCCTCAACTACCAAACTGATTCAAAGCTCTCTTCTTACCTTATACACTTCTGAATCTTATACCACAGATAATTCAGAATCTTTGCTAATGAACCAAAACTGGAGAAGAAGCCAAGCTGTGAGATTCAAGCTCCAGATATCCAAAGGTGGATTGATATTCAGTTGTTGCTAATTAAACTTAACCTAGGAGATATATCTCCAGAACCTAGCCCAAAGTTTGTAGAACCATGACCATAGAGGGCTGTAATTTCACGATGACCTATTCTGTCAATTCTACCTAAAATAAATAGGGCACTAAGCCACTGTATCCTGCCCTTAAATTCTCATCATTCCATTGGAAATGTAACAGAGAAGCTGCGCTTATAGGACCAAGCAACATAAAATCTATGGGGCCAAGACTTTCTGTAGCATAGTAGCCAGATCAGTTGTGTGTTTCTTTGTTTTGTTTGCAAGCAGTAAAACTGGCTCTGGCTAACTGAAGCAAAGCAGCTTTAGTGGTAGGATATAGGATCATCTGAAAACTTAAAAAATCTCTAAAGAGCCAATCTTAGGGGGAAAAAAGAAGCAGAGATCCAAGCAGCAGGAACTAATCAACAATTAAGGTGACAACACTACAAAGAATCAGCTGCCATCATCTTTTCATCCTGGCATCACTGAACTCTATAATATTTGAAGTCCTCAAAGTGAGAAGTGAGTTGGCCTTATCTGGTTCTCTTACTGATCTCTTGGCTAGGGCAACTTAATTGACAGTTCCATCAATAATATGAACACTGGGGAAGAGACAGTTATACAAAGGAAAACTGGGGACAGAGTTCTCAAAAAGGGGGTGAGGTGAGAAACCAGTGTTTTAAGTAAAGGGAAAAAAATCCACTCCAGTATCCCAGTGCTTTGATTTCCCTTAGGGATCTGGATTCTCTCATTCATTCATGTGCATGTATGTGCATGTATGTTCTTTCTTTCTCTCTGTCTCTCTTCCTCTCTCTCTCTCTCTCTCTCTCTCTCTCTCAAGACAGGGGTTGAGCAAGAAGTGATAAAGAAAGGAACATGCAGAAAGAGGGATGACTTTCAAAAATATCCAAGGCAACTATTCTGGATGAAAATAATGAGCTTGTGGCACTTTTTTGTTTTTTTAGGTTTTTCAGCCCTTTTTGGTAGAGCAGTTTTAGTTACACAACAAAATTAATAAGGATTAATAAGGAGGGACAGATATTTCCTATATAACATCTGCCCTAGTACATGCATAGCCTCCCCCATTATCAACATCAGCCACCAGAATGGTACATTTGTGAGCCAGTATTATACTGACACATCAATATCACTCAAAGTCCATGGTTTACATTAGGGTTCACTCTGTGTTGTGCATTCTATGAGTTTGGACAACTATACAATGACATGTAGCCATCACTACAGTATCATATAGAATACTGTCATTTTTAAAATCTTCTATGCTCTCCCTACTTAACCCTCGCAACCACTGACCATTTTACTATCTGCATAGTTTTGCCTTTAAAGAATATCATATAGCTGCAATCATACAGTACGTAATATTTTCAGGTTGGATTATTTCATTTAGTAATACCCTTTGAAGTTTCCTTCTTATCTTTTCATGGCTTGATAGCTCATTTCTTTTTAGCATTGAGTAATACTCTATTGTCGGGATATACCACAGTTAATTTATCCATTCACCTATTGAAGGACATTTTAGCTGCTCCTAGGTTTTGGCAATTATGACTAAAACTGCTACAAGTATCTATGTGAAGGACATAAGTTTTATGTGGACATAAGCTTTCAACTCATGAGTAAATATAGAGGCAGTCAATTGCCAGCTTGTATAAGAATATGTTTAGTTTTATAAGAGACTGCCAAAATGTCTTCTAATGTGGCTGTAACACTTTCCTATCAGCAATGTATAAGAGTTCCTGTTGCTCCGTAGCCTTGTCAGCATTTGGTGTTGTCAGTGTCCCACATATTGCCCATTCTGGTAAGTGTATAGCAGTATCTCATTGTTTTAATTTGCATTTTCCTGCTGACATATGATGTAGAGCATCTTTTCACATGTTATTTGTTATTTGTATATATTTTTAGATGAAGAGTCTGTGATGGTCTTTGGCCCATTCAGACAATTTTAAAAGACTTTTTGAAATGGTATAATAATGGCAGAAATGTTTATTTTTGACACCTTAAAATAGCTGTTTTAAGAAAATGAATTTTGATGAATATGAAGCCCTTTAGTCTGCTGGCACCTTGACATGCAAATCTGGGAGAAGTTATAGAGAGCGTGGAGTTCATAATAGAAGACAGTTTGAAGAGCTGTGGAATGAGAATGTGCAATTGGAAATCAAAAAGTATATTTTGTTAGCAGCAAACCCGGGACTGCTCAAGACATGTACACTGCGACTGCCCTTTAGAGAAAGCCATTTATGGTCTATGTGCCAAAACAAAGCTGAGAGAGGTGATAACAAAGCAAAACAAGATAGAAAAGTGAAATAGTAGAACACACAGATCCAGAGAAGTCTATACGGAAGCATGGGAAACAGGATTAACAGAATAACTACCTTGACAGCTACTGGTCTTTCAAGTCCAGTTCATGTCCCTCTGGAAGAATGGTGAAATTTCCAGGCCTTGGGGAAAAGATATACCCATGATAAATCCTTCTATAATTGAGCCAGATAGATCGGTTTCTGGTTTACTGCTATTAAAACAATTCCAGTATAAGACAAATACCCTTAGTCAATTTTGCAGCAAAAGTTCATGTCCTGGCCAGGAATCCCAGGAGGCTGGATGCCTGCCAAGATGGGTCACTTGACACAAAGGAAGGAGAGACCTGCAAAGGAACCCTGCTATGGCAGCTTTAGCATCAGGAACTGTGGGGATGAAGATATGAGCATTTGCCAACTCGGGCAAATAATAATTATAAACAGAGATCTGAAACTTGCAGTTCTGAGAGGCATTCCATTACTAGCCTCACAGTCTGAGTTGGGTGAATCGTGACACTCCTACCAGCCTCCCTCCGATTGTGAGCAACCGAGTAATGAGGATACTTGTCACTACTTTTCACAGCTCATGAGTGGTGAGCGATTACTGTGATTAACAAGGACACTGGGTTCATTCACATGATGAACTTGCAGCTTTGGACAGTGAGGAATTATGGTCATTAGCAATTCAGAGTGATTAAAAGTTCATTGGCTAAGGCAAAACCTCAGCTGATGGGGGAAAAGTGATGGAGAGGGGCATGCCCACTGCATGGGGAGTGGATGCTGATATAGAGCCACTAACATGAGAAGCAGAGGACAGACATCAATTGTCATTAATTTGGTTGCATCCACAATGACCCATAATAAACTGACCTTCCCTGACAGAGAGAAAAGGGAAGAGAAAGCAATTATTAACAAAAGGATATATTTTAGTTTGGGGGGAGGAGGGATTAAAATCCTCTTTATCCTGAGAAAATAAGATTAACTTTAAAACATTTCCATTAACTTTATTTTGGCCAGATTCAAGGATAGTTGAGTCTAAGAAATGCAGATATATGAAACTGAAAAACTGAACTGAAAAGACTTGGCATAGTGGTTAGTAAACTAGGCTCTGGAATCAGATACATCAAGGTTAATTATCTTCTACTTACCAGCTGTGACCTTGTGAAGTTCACTCAGTCTGAAAAACATCAGTAACTCTAAACACTGAATTGTTAAAAGACTCAATGAGAAAAATATTTAGAAATGTGCCTAGCATACAACCCTCAAGAAATATTATTATTAGGAACCACAAAAACAATCTAGAAATCATTTTGTCATTCATTGCAAATCCAAGGGATTCATATACTTTTATGTGCCCATTGAAGTCTGTGTCACTTAGGCATACTTACCAAATTTACAGTTGATATGATACTGTGAAAAATATTCAATTGAAATGGATAACAAAATTGAGATCTCAAATGTTCTTAACTATCTGAGATAATAATCCAACTCTAACATAATGAAAATTGAATTCTGTAACTTATTTCACATCAGTCATCATACTCAGTACTGGGCAAATAAAGATGACTAAGAAGGGGGCCATGCTCTCAAAATGCTCAAGGTTCAGTTGGAGAGTGTCTTAGTCCATCTGCATTGCTATAAAGGAATACCTGGGGCTAGGTAATCTATAAAGAAAATAGGTTTATTTGGCTCACAGTTCCACAGGCTGTATAAGAAACATTGCCCAGCATCTGCTTCTGATGAGAGCCTCAGGCTGCTTCCATTCGTAGTGGAAGGCAAGCCAGTATGTGCAGTGAGAAAGGAAATGAGAGAGAGAGAGGGAGGAGGTGCTATGCTCTTTTTAATAACCAGCTCTTTGGGGAATGAACAGAGGTGGAACTCACTCATTACTATGAGGATGTTACCAAGCCATTCATGAGGGATCCACCTACATGACCCAAACACTTCCCATTAGGCCCCAACTTCAATACTGGGGATCAAATGTCAATGTGATATTTTGAGATGTCAAACAAACCATACTCAAACTATAGCAGAGAGAGATGCACACACCAACAAAGGCAATCCCCTTGTATAAGCATAGTCACAAGGCCATTCCAGAGAAAGGAGTATGTAATCTTCTACAGGATGGGAGGAAGAGAGAAATCGAGGGAGTTTTATCTCATCTGAATTTCAGGCAGAGAAAATACAATATGCAAAGAAATGAAACGTTAAATGACATGTCATATTTGAGAGACTATAGTAGAAAGAGAGAAGTGGTGAGTGAATGGAGAAAACGAGAGAGAAATATATGCTGGGAAAGATATTAAGAGACGTCAAATGCCATGTTAAAGAATGTAGGTGTTATCTTGAAAGGTACAAGAGAGGAGTTAAGTAGTCGATTCAAAAAATCTATTTAGTAAGCACCTTCTGTGTGCTAGACATTGTCATAGTAAGCACCTTCTGTGTGCTAGACATTGTCACTTAGAATGTATCTGGTAGCAGACAAGATTTCCTGACCTCCTGGGACTTATATTCTAATGACAGAGAGGAATAATATTGAGCATATAAATTTTAAAACTTTTTTCCAAATAGTATTAGGTGCTACCAAATATGCTGCAAAGAAAGTATAATAGGGTAAAGAAATAGTGATGTGGACAAGGATGCTACTTGAGCCAAGGTGGTCTAGGAGTGCTTCTCTCAGGAGGTGACATTTGAGCTGAGGCGTGAATAACAAGAAAACCAAACCAGGCAAAGATTTGGAGACACAACAGTTCGAAGTGTAGAAAAAGAAAAGTAAACTACTCACTCTTTTAAGAAAGTGAGAAGAAGGCAATGAGTTTGGAGCCTGTGAGGAAAGGATGGTAGGAGTTACAACTAGAGAAGAAGGAAGTCAGGAGCCAGATATTGTAGGCCAGAAATTCTCCCTGAGAGCCATCAGGCTAGCCATACCTACGGACATTTCTGAGACTCTGTCAGGGTGGGTTTTTTGTTTGTTTGTCAGTGACAACGACAGAAGCTCCTTCCTGGATTTGAGAAAACACAAAACAGAACTGCAAGGGTTCCTGTAGCACACAGGAAAGTCTACATATCAGAGTTGTGATTCATCTTATATGACTTTCTAATGTCCCACTAAACACTTATTTAGATAAAATGCCAGCTGATAGTTATCCAATCCTAAAATCTAACTTCATTTTAAATCAGTGCATTTTTTAAACTAAAGATATATTAGTCCCCAACTTTTCCAAAAACACAAATGCCTTATAAACTGAGGGAAGATTAAACATAGTTTTGTTCTGAACATTACCAAAAACATTTTGGGATATAATGTCACCATAGCAATGCTGCTTGAGGTGTTAGAGTTACTAAACAAAACACAAACAGACCTGTATCAATCTGCATTTGTTGCTCACTAGTGACTTTGAATTTGTTGTTCCTAGTGACTTTACCTATAGGTGTAAGTATTTATTTACTTACATCTTCTAGTGTAATTATGCCTATGTATGTACATGCTGAATATATATTGCATTATTATAAACCATTTTCCTTCTATTTTGCATTATATGAAACTAGGACATTATTTCTATTTATGAATTCATAATCAGATAGGTTATATTATCTGTAAGTTTATTATGAGAGTGAAGTGGGTGAATAAGAATATTTGTTCATAAAATGAAGCTGTTGGCTCTGACAGAGCTGAGGACCACTATAGGACATGGCGACGAAAGTGGATTTTATTCTAAGACCAATGAGAAATTCAGAGAATATTTTAAAAGGAAGTGTTGTGATCTGATTGGCAGTTTTAAAAGCTCAAATGTCAGTGCCCAAGATGGCCGAATAGGAACAGCTCCAGCCTCCAGCTCCCAGCGTGAGCAACACAGAAGACAGGTGATTTCTGCATTTTCAACTGAGGAACCAGGTTTATCTCACTGGGTCGTGTCGGACAGTTGGCGCTCGTCCACGGGTGCAGCCCGACCAGCGAGAGCTGAAGCAGGGTGAGGCATCGCCTCACCTGGGAAGCTCGAGGGGGAGTGGAATTCCTTTTCCTAGCCAAAGGAAATTGAGACTCAAAACACCTGGAAAATAGGGTAACTCCCACCCTAATACTGTGCTTTACCAAGGGTCATCAGGTGATTATATCCCATGCCTGGCCCAGAGGGTCCAACGCCCACAGAGCCTCCCTCATTGCTAGCACAGCAGTCTGAGATCTAACTGCAAGGTGGCAGCAAGACTGGGGGAGGGGCGCCTACCATTGCTGAGGCTTAAGTAGGTAAACAAAACCACCTGGAAACTCAAATTGGGTGGAGCCCACCACAGCTCAAGGAGGCCAGCCTGTCTTTGTAGACTCCTCCTCTGGGGACAGGTCATAGCTAAACAAAAAGCAGCAGAAACCTCAGCAGAGTTAAATGCCCCTGTCTAACAGCTTTGAAGAGAGCAGTGGTTCTCCCAGCATGGAGGTTGAGATCTGAGAATGGACAGACTGCCTGCTCAAGTGGGTCCCTGACCCCTGAGTAGCCTAAATGGGAGACATCCCCCACTAGGTGCAGACCAACACCTCACACCTCTCACGGCGGGGTACACCCTGAGACGAAGCTTCTAGAGCAAGAATCAGACAGCAACACCTGCTGTTCAGCAATATTCTACCTTCTGCAGCATTCGCTGCTGATACCCAGGCAAACAGGGTCTGAAGTGGACCTCAAGCAAACTCCAACAGACCTACAGCTGAGGGTCCTGATTGTTAGAAGGAAAACTAACAAACAGAAAGGACACCCACACCAAAACCCCATCAGTATGTCACCATCATCAAAGACCAAAGGCAGATAAAACCACAAAAATGGGAAAAAGCAGGGCAGAAAAGCTGAAAATTCAAAAAATCAGAGCGCATCTCCCCCTCCAAAGGAACGCAGCTCATCGCCAGCAACGGAACAAAGTTGGATGGAGAATGACTTTGACGAGTTGAGAGAAGAAGGCTTCAGTTGATCAAACTTTTCAGAGCTAATGGAGGAACTACGTACCCAGCACAAAGAAACTAAAAACCTTGAAAAAAGATTTGACGAACGGCTAACTAGAATAACCAATGTAGAGAAGTCCATAAAAGAACCAATAGAGATGAAAACCATAACATGAGAACTATGTGACAAATGCACAAGCTTCAGTAACCGACTCGATCATCTGGAAGAAAGAGTATCATCGATTGAAGATCAAAAAAATGAAATGAAGTGAGAAGAGAAGTGTAGAGAAAAAAGAGTAAAAAGAAATGAACAAAGCCTCCAAGAAATATGGGATTATGTGAAAAGACCAAATCTACGTCTGATTGGTGTGCCTGAAAGTGACGGGGAAAATGGAACCAAGTTGGAAAACACTCTACAGGATATTATCCAGGAGAACTTCCCCAACCTAGTAAGGCAGGCCAACATTCAAATTCAGGAAATACAGAGAACGCCACCAAGATACTCCTCAAGAAAAGCAACCCCAAGACACATAATTGTCAGATTCACCAAAGTTGAAATGAAGGAAAAAATGTTAAGGGCAACCAGAGAGAAAGGTCGGGTTACACACAAAGGGAAGCTCATTAGACTAACAGCAGATCTCTCGGCAGAAACTCTGCAAGCCAGAAGAGAGTGGGGGCCAATATTCAACATTCTTAAAGAAAAGAATTTTCAACCCAGAATTTCATATCCAGCCAAGTTTCATAAGTGAAGGAGAAATAAAATCCTTTACAGATAAGCAAATGCTGAGAGATTTTGTCACCACAAGGCCTGCCCTACAAGAGATCCTGAAGGAAGCACTAAACATGGAAAGGAGCAACAGGTACCAGCCATTGCAAAAACATGTCAAAATGTAAAGTCCATCAATGTTAGGAACAAACTGCATCAACTAACGAGAAAATAACAAGCTAATATCATAATGACAGGATCAAGTTCACACATAACAATATTAATCTTAAATGTAAATGGACTAAATGGTCCAATTAAAAGACACAGACTGGCAAACTGGATAAAGAGTCAAGACACATCAGTTTGCTGTATTCAGGAGACCCATCTCACATGCAGAGACATACATAGGCTCAAAATAAAGGGATGACAGAAGATCTACCAACCAAATGGAAAACAAAAAAAAAAGCAGGGGTGGCAATCCTAGTCTCTGATAAAACAGACTTTAAACCATCAAAGATCAAAAGAGACAAAGAAGGCCATTACATAATGGTAAAGGGATCAATTCATCACGAAGAACTAACTATCCTAAATATATATGCACCCAATACAGGAGCACCCAGATTCATAAAGCAAGTCCTTAGAGACTTACAAAGAGACTCAGACTCCCACACAATAATCAGGGAGACTTTAACACCCCACTGTCAACATTAGACAGATCAATGAGACAGAAAGTTAACAAGGATATTTAGGAATTGAACTCAGCTCTGCACCAAGCAGACCTAATAGACATCTACAGAACTCTCCACCCCAAAGCAACAGAATATACATTCTTCTCAGCACCACATCGCACTTGTTCCAAAATTAACCACATAGATGGAAGTAAAGCACTCCTCAGCAAATATAAAAGAACAGAAATTATAACAAACTGTCTCTCAGACCACAGTGCAATCAAACTAGAACTCAGGACTAAGAAACTCAATCAAAACCGCTCAACTACACGGAAACTGAACAACCTGCTCCTGAATGACTACTGGGTACATAACGAAATGAAGGCAGAAATAAAGATGTTCTTTGAAATCAATGAGAACAAAGATACAACATACCAGAATCTGTGGGACACATTTAAAGCAGTGTGTAGAGGGAAATTTATAGCACTAAATGCCCACAAGAGAAAGCAGGAAAGATCTAAAATTAACACCCTAACATCTCAATTAAAAGAACTAGAGAAGCAAGAGCAAACACATTCAAAAGCTAGCAGAAGGCAAGAAATAACTAAGATCAGAGCAGAACTGAAGGAGATAGAGACACAAAAAACCCTCCAAAAAAATCAATGAATCCAGGAGCTGGTTTTTTGAAAAGATCAACAAAATTGATAGACCGCTAGCAAGACTAATAAAGAAGAAAAGAGAGAAGAATCAAATAGACGCAATAAAAAATGAGAAAGGGGATATCACCACCGACCCCACAGAAATACAAACTACCATCAGAGAATACTATAAACACCTCTATGCAAATAAACTAGAAAACCTAGAAGAAATAGATAATTTCCTGGATACTTACACTCTCCCAAGACTAAACCAGGAAGAAGCTGAATCGCTGAATAGACCAATAGCAGACTCTGAAATTGAGGCAATAATTAATAGCCTACCAACCAAAAAAAGTCCAGGACCAGACGGATTCACAGCTGAATTCTACCAGAGGTACAAGGAGGAGTTGGTACCATTCCTTCTGAAACTATTCCAATCAATAGAAAAAGAGGGAATCCTCCCTAACTCATTTTATGAGGCCAACATCATCCTGATACCAAAGCCTGACAGAGATACAACAAAAAAAGATAATTTTAGACCAATATCCCTGATGAACATCGATGCAAAAATCCTCAATAAAATACTGGCAAACTGAATCCAGCAGCACATCAAGAAGCTTATCCACCATGATCAAGTGGGCTTCATCCCTGAGATGCAAGGCTGGTTCAACATACACAAATCAATAAATGTAATCCAGCATATACACAGAACCAAAGACAAAAACCGCATGATTATCTCAATAGATGCAGAAAAGGCTTTCGACAAAATTCAACAGCCCTTCATGCTAAAAACTCTCAATAAATTTGGTATTGATAGAATGTATCTCAAAATAATAAGAGCTATTTATGACAAACCCACAGCCAATATCATACTGAATGGGAAAAAACTGGAAGCATTCCCTTTGAAAACTGGCACAAGACAGAGATGCCCTCTCTCACCACTCCTATTCAACATAGTGTTGGAAGTTCTGGCTAGGGCAATCAGGCAAGAGAAAGAAATCAAGGGTATTCAGTTAGGAAAAGAAGAAGTCAAATTGTCCCTGTTTGCAGATGACACGATTGTATATTTAGAAAACCCCATTGTCTCAGCCCAAAATCTCCTTAAGCTGATAAGCAACTTCAGCAAAGTCTCAGGATACAAAATCAATGCGCAAAAATCACAAGCATTCTTATACACCAGTAACAGACAAACAGAGAGCCAAATCATGAATGAACTCCCATTCACAATAGCTTCAAAGAGAATAAAATACCTAGGAATCCAACTTACAAGGGATGTAAAGGGCCTCTTCAAGGAGAACTACAAACCACTGCTCAATGAAATAAAAGAGGACACAAACAAATGGAAGAACATACCATGCTCATGGATAGGAAGAATCAATATGAAAATGGCCATACTGCCCAAGGTATGCCATACTGCCCAATGTGAAAATGGCCATACTGCCCAAGGTAATTTATAGATTCAATGCCATCCCCATTAAGTTACCAATGACTTTCTTCACAGAATTGGAAAAAACTGCTTTAAAGTTCATATGGAACCAAAAAAGAGCCCGCATTGCCAAGACAATCCTAAGCCAAAAGAACAAAGCTGGAGGCATCACGCTACCTGACTTCAAACTATACTACAAGGCTACAGTAACCAAAACAGCATGGTACTGATACCAAAACAGAGATACAGACCAATGGAACAGAACAGAGTCCTCAGAAATAATACACCACATCTATAGCCATCTGATCTTTGACAAATCTGACAAAAACAAGAAATGGAGAAAGGATTCCCTATTTAATAAATGGTGCTGGGAAAATTGGCTAGCCATAAGTAGAAAACTGAAACTGGATCCTTTCCTTACTCCTTATATGAAAATTAATTCAAGATGGATTAGAGACTTAAATGTTAGACCTAAAACCATAAAAACCCTAGAAGAAAACCTAGGGAATACCATTCAGGACATAGGCATGGGCAAGGACTTCAAGTATAAAACACCAAAAGCAATGGCAACAAAAGCCAAAATCGACAAATGGGATCTAATTAATCTAAAGAGCTTCTGCACAGCAAAAGAAACTACCATCAGAGAGAACAGGCAACCTACAGAATGGGAGAAAATTTTTGCAATCTACTCATCTGACAAAGGGATAATATCCAGAACCTATAAAGAACCCAATCAAATTTACAAGAAAAAAACAAACCCCATCAAAAAGTGGGCAAAAGATATGAACAGACACTTCTCAAAAGAAGACATTCATACAGCCAACAGACACATGAAAAAATGCTCATCATCACTCGCCAACAGAGAAATGCAAATCAAAACCACAATGAGATACCATCTCACACCAGTTAGAATGGCAATCATTAAAAAATCAGGAAACAACAGGTGCTGGAGAGGATGTGGAGAAATAGGAACACTTTTACACTGTTGGTGGGACTGTAAACTAGTTCAACCATTGTGGAAGACAGTGTGGCGATTCCTCAAGGATCTAGAACTAGAAATACCATTCGACCCAACCATCCCATTACTGGGTATATACCCAAAGGATTGTAAGTCAGGCTGCTATAAAGACACATGCACATGTATGTTTACTGCAGCACTACACAATAGCAAAGACTTGGAACCAACCCAAATGTCCATCAGTGACAGATTGGATTAAGAAAATGTGGCACATATACACCATGGAATACTATGCAGCCATAAAAAAAGATGAGTTCGTGTCCTTTGTAGGGACATAGATGCAGCTGGAAACCATCATTCTCAGCAAACTATCACAAGAACAGAAAACCAAATACTGCATGTTCTCACTCATAGGTGGGAACTGAACAATGAGATCACTTGGACACAGGAAGGGGAACATCACACATCGGGTCCTATTGTGGGGAGGGGGGAGGGGGAGGGATAGCATTAGGAGATATACCTAATGTAAATGATGAGTTAATGTGTGCAGCACACCAACATGGCTCATGTATACATATGTTACAAACCTGCAGGTTGTGCACACGTACCCTAGAACTTAAAGTATAATAAAAAAATAAAAATAAAAATAAATAAAAACTCACATGTGCATTTGTAGAATCCTGATTGTGGATGGCAAGATGGAAATCAGAGAGACCAGAGAGAAGCTTGATGCAGAAGTCAAGGTAGGCAAGGACAGGGGCCTGGACTAATGAGCCAAGAACCATTTGTGAAAGTTTATGTTTTTGTCTGCTTAGAACATTTGAAATATTTAAAGACATTTATCATATCATTTCTTATTATTTTCTACTTTTTGCTAAATATGCCCAGATCCATCAATTACATTCTGTATGACGTGGCTTCTCTGCTTGATCTTAGGCAAAAGGCTGAGAAGTGATTGACATGGTTTCTAGACTGCTTTCCACCTTTGCTGACATCTTCTGAAAATATTCTAGGTTGTCCATGTTTCTCTTGGACTTCTCAGAATTGAGGGCAATTCTGCAAATGGAGTTTGACTCATTCACTGGACAATTAAACAACTAGTACCTGTGACTGCTCTATCCTGCTGCCTATTGAAAAATGAATTAGTGTTTTTTGTAGCTGCATTGTGTCGTTTATTTATAGTCCACTTTGGGTGAACTATGACTTCTTCTCTTTGAGCCTATGTGCCAGCCTTTATATTTCTAACACTGTTACCCAGGTTACCTTTCATTTATCCCTCTCCTTTACCACTGGAATTCAATACATCATGAGGTGAAATTGAACAGAGATGTGCTCTACACATTACAAAAGGCCCCTCCCAGCCAAAAAAAATAAGCCAACATGTGACAAATTTCAGCAGAATAGTCCAAACAGCAGGTGTCATGGTGCTTGCCATTTTTTCATAAGCTCCAACCTGTATAGGTGGAACCTTTCCTCAAAACCATTTTATCTTAGACATCTATGTTTGTTCTGTCACCAACCATATCTACTAGCAATAAAAACATCTCTCTCCAATCCAACCAGTTGTATCTCTGCAGGAGAGGATGTTTTATTAAATAATGAGTTCCTATCATTGAAAGCATTTAAGCAAACTTTGGATATATGAGATGCTTTGGATCTACTAGATGGAATTTAAGGTTCCTTATAATTCTAAATTCTACTGATACATGACTTTTATCATCTTTTACCAACTGGGCTTGCAGTTACACTAGTTCTCCTACTCACGCTTGCTTGGGGCAATGGCTTCGTGAAACTGTTTCAGCTATCTACTGCTATATAATGAACCACCCCAAAACTTATTGACATAAAACAATGATTTTATTACACTTACGGATTCTACAGGTTAGGAATTTGGACAGAGAACAATAGAGATAGCTTGTCTCTGCTCCCCAATGTCTGGGACCTGTATTTGGAAGACATGCATGGCTAAGTATGACTAAGATATCTGGAGTTGGCTCCAACCACTGGGGCCTAGAATTATCCAGAAGTGTCTTCATTCACATATCTAACACCTAGGCTGGCATAACTCAGAAGTTAGTCTCAACTGAAACTAACTGGCACATCATGAGGCTTCTCCGTGGGGCTTGGGCTTCCTCATAATATGGTGAGTGTAACAGCAGTCAAACTTCTTACATGGTAGCTCAGGGCTCCAAGAGCAAGCATTCAAAGAGCAAGGTGGAAACTGCATGCTTTTTATGACTGAGTCTCATAAATCATCTATCACCATGTATTATTGGTTGAATCTGTCATACACCTGCCCAGATTTAAGGGGTGGGGGTTATAGACCCCACCTCTCAATGGAAGAAATGAAGCTGCATTTTTTAAGTTGCCACATTCCCAACTGGGTTTATTTTAAAATTTTAGATCATAACAACCAAGGTTTGTTTTTCCCCCTAAATTTCCTGACTCTGGTTGAAGTAAAGTATGCACCTTCACCGTGTATGAGCAGGCACTGGGGCTTCTAAGCACAATAGGGAAGAAGAAAGAGACGACCAATGCTTCCACTGGACATGACAAGATTTTTCTGGAGCCCAAGAGCACATATGCCTTTGTAGTGAAACAAAGACTGACATTCTGAATTCCTGCTGCTTCCTTTAGAGACCCTCGAAGCTCCAAGATTAAACTCTGCAGCATCCCAGCATCCTGGGAGGAAAAAGCCTGGCTCAGACTCAATTTATTGGACACTGACCTTTAATCCACTGAAATTTGTATGTATTCTACAAGTCTCTCGATGCTCTGTTCGGCCTAATTGGTTACCTAGACATGTCCTTATCCTCACCTGGGGACTATAAACCTTCTTAGGCCTGGGAGAGGAGGTGCGGAGAAAGAGATGACTAGGCTTCCCACAGAGACCCATCAAGTTTCACTTTGGAGTAACAGAGAAAAAGGAGGAAAGCTACCTCAGCAAGGGAATTGAAATGCTAGAGGAAGCATCCCCTCCTGGCCGAGTGTAGTGCAGTTCTCTGCACCGACCTCCAACTAATTATTCCTCACTGCACATCAGCAAAGGCGAATCTGATTAAAGTCATAAATCAGCGCTGTTTCTGTGGGAAGGGTGTGGAGTTGGTGTGTTCATTAAGATGTACAACATTATCAAAAATGGGGGCTTTGATCATGTCATGGCCATTCCCTAGTTTAATTCAAGATGCCAGAATTCTAGGTTCAGCAATAGTGACCTTTCAGTTTAAATTCCAAACCATTGAAATTGAAGGCAGTATGCAAGTCAACATCCCCATCTTTCACAGCAGGCCAGGCAGTCCTGGCTAGGAGGAAGAAATGAGAATGATATATGGTCACTGATCAGTCTTCATAATGTTAGTTAATGAAAGCTAACTAACTAAGCACTTGCCATGTAAGTGCCATACTCTTTACATGTGTCATCTCATTTTATCCTTGTAACAATCCCGTTTTACACAAATGGAAACCGAGACCCAGGGAAGTAAAGTAAGTAACTGCCCCAAATTACAGTGTTTAGAAGTGATGGAACCAGGATTGAGCCAATCTTAGTCTACAGCTACTACTTTAACCACAAGCAATACTGCCTCTGCTTATGAGCATGTGTCAGACACCTTCTAAATACTACCTGGATAGTCAGAAAGAGCTAAGGAAGGTGATGCCTGACCTGAGTCCTTAGAGTAAGGAGAAACCAACCAGTCTGAGGAAGAGAAAACAGGTGTTTAGAGAGCATTGCAAGGAAAGAGGAATGGAACAGATGGAGCATAGAAGACTTTTTGGGCCGTGAATTTACTCTGTATGATATTACAATGATTGACACATCCCACTATATGTTTATCAAAACCCATAGAATGTACAACACCAAGAGTGAACCTTAAGATAAACTATGGACTGGGAGTCTATGAGTCAGTGTGGTCTCATCAGTTGTAACAAATCTACCACTCTTTTGGGGGATAATAATAGTAATAATAATACTGAGGGAGGTTATAGATGTGTGGGGGTAGAGAGTCAATGGGAACTCTCTGTACCTTCTGCTCAATTTCACCACAAAAACTACTCTAAAAAAAAAGCAGGTTGAAAAATTACATGTTGGGTACAAATTACACTATTCAGGAGATGGGTACACTGAAAGCCCAGACTTTACCACCTCGTACTACATGCATGTAAGAAACCTGCTCTTGTACCCCCTAAATCTATTAAAAATAAAAATTAAAAATGAAGTCTATATTTTTAAAAAGTTAAGTGTCTGTAAGAGCCTGAAGGCTTCTGAGAGCCAGGATGAAAGCTCCTTGAAGTCAGGAATCATGTTTTCTTGCTCACTGTAGAAGCCCTTGGTACCCGGCACATAATAGCCACATGAAGAATCAAGAGGACAATAGTTGCAAGCATGGACTCTGAAGCCAGACTACCAGTGTTGAGCTGTGTAACCTTTAATGCACAGCTTCACATTTATGAGCTTTTGTTTCCCCATCTGTAAAAAACAGGGGGTGACAAGAGAATCTGCCTCCTAGAGTTATAAGGTAGGATCAAATGAGATCATGTGGGTCAAGTGCATACCTAGTCTAGTGTCAGCCATAGGATCAGAGCTCAAAACAATGGTAAAGATGGTTGTTTATTTTTAGACTTTGGTAAGTCTTTGTCAGGGAAATGAATAAACGCTGTTGGTATGATTTATTAGAAGGCAGCAACGATTTCAATACAACTACAAAGGGTGAGAGACAAGTAGGGCAAGATAAAGCTGATGCCAAATTGGACATCCTTACTTTGCCTCCTACCTTTTCCATATATTCCATGATCCTAATGGTGATGGTGATGAGGAGAAGAAAGATACTGCTTTCTATTTACACTGAAATTTGTACTTCATAGGATATTTACATGGTAATTATTTTATTCACACTTGCAAGCAAATATATGCACAGTATAATGTTTTGGTCAACAATTAACCGCATACAGGATGGTGGTTTTTTAAGTTTATAATGCCATATTTTTACAGAACCTTTTTTATGTTTAGATGCACAAATACTTGCCATTGTGTTATAATTGCCTGCAGTGTTCAGTACTATAACATGCTGTACAGGTTTGCAGCGTAGGAGCAGTAGGCCATACTATATAGCCTAAGTGTATAGCAGACTATCCCATCTAAGTGTGTGTAAGTACATTTTATCATGTTCACACAACAATGAAATCATCAAGTAACATATGACAGTATATGACAAATATAAAACATGTGTGTCTTGTCCCCATTTTGTGTAAACCTATTGAAACCCATAGAGGAAAAGTGCCCGTAAAAAGTCGACAGATTGATAAGTAACAGAAAAACACACCCCAGTTATTCTGACCTCAGCCTCTTTATCACTCTACATGGATAATAGAGTTAGCATAGAAACGCTCAGGGAATTTCTTCAACACCAGAGAATGAGTTTGACAGATTTGCTGACTATTCACAAAACGTGTTTCTTTTTCCTGGAACATACCTTTACTAAATTTTCTTTACTACATTCACTATATTTTTATGATATCTTAACATGGTTATTTTTGTCAGAATAGCCTAGAATTTCTGTAAATATTTTGGTTTATTATAATAAGCATGTTCTTCCCCAGAAAAAATTATTCAAAGTAATTCCTTAAGGTAAAAAATTTTAACTTTAAAACAATTCTGATCTTTTAAAAGAAAAAAAGTTATTAGATCCCTTTAGCTTGATAAATAGGAATTATCTTTCCTGGTTGCTCTCCAGTGAACGTGAGTGCACTGCATATGCTCATTGACTGTGTTACTACATCTCCCTTGCAAGTAGGTGTGATCATGTGACTGAACCCTGGTCAAAGGATGGTGGGCACATCCAGGCTTAGTTCATGAGATCTTCCCCTTTTTCTCCTTGAACAGCAACATCACAAGTTGAATACTGCAGACTTGCAAAATGGAAGAAACCTGAATTCCTAAATCACAGCTTTGGACAGAATTGCCAAGTGATCTGGAACCCCATTTGGAAATTACATAAATGAGAAATATATTTATATTATGCTAAGCTGGTGAGGTTTCTCTGTTTCAGCAGGTAGCCTTCATTACCTTAACTAAATAAAAGTAGGGAAAGGAATATCAATATTACAAACCCAGACATTCAAATAAGAGCAATCTTCAGAACGTCCAGGCCCTATACTCCAATGAACCTTAGGTTCTTTTCTAGAATTGCAGTAGGTGGCAATCCTGACAATGGGCAGTAATAGATGAGAATTGTAAGATGGTAAATTCTTTTAGGGCAGGGGTCCTTTCTACCTTTGTGTCCTCAGCACCTCACATAACACCAGACACAACATTGATGTTTAATAAAAGGTGATATGTAAATGGTTAATAACCATCCTAACATCCATCATCTAAGGAGATGACAGTTGAACAGGTCTTGAATGTTTAGCTTCTTCAAATGGAAAAGAGCAATTTCCTACAGGAAACCTCTTACAGAACAGATCTTCCATGACTTGGTGATAGTTAAGGTGGTAAGGGACTTGATTCATTCATTTCTTCAAAGCTATTTATTGAGTACCCATTATATGCCTGGCATTATTATAACGGTACAGCAAATGCAAAAAGCAGTACAGAGGATAAAAGGACAGCAAAAAATAAAACAAATAAAGCCTTTGTTTTCTTGGCTCTTACACTCTAGTGAATTTCTACATACACGTTGAAACCCTTATAAACAAAAACCTAGGTTCAAATCAGCTACGTACTCAGTAGTCTGAGTGCATATTATAATAATGAGTATGTTCCAGGCTAGCAAAGTTTTGATGAGAGACACATTATAATAACAGTCCATTCTCCCAAAGCATAAGAACACCTTATCCAAACATACGAATAAAGAAAATCATCAACTGAAATCTGGACAACAATTCACCAGATCCACACTCAAGAAGTTAAATTATGCAGGGAAGAAAAATCACAGTAACAAATGACTGGTAAAGGTAACCTTCTGTGGCTGGTTACATGGTAGGTGATGATGATAGTATCAATCGATTCTGTTTCTGAGTTCCTGTTTTAAAAGAGTTAATCATATAATTTGGCCACAGAAACACTAGCAATGGCAGATGTGCCGTCCAACTGACCAGGTTAAGAAAAATAAAGGCAGATGGTTTTAGATTAAAGTCTGGATGGCAACGTTGTCATTAGAGAATTGACGTTCTGTCACCAGGCCAAGGTTCTTCTATTCTATTTACTTTACTCTCTAAATGATCTGCCACCTGGTGGTCCAGGGAATAATTTAGCAGTTTAGTCATGAGCAGCTGACAAAAACTAATTAATTTGGATTCAGTGATTCATTCAACAAATATTTATTGCATGCCTACTATGTGTGGAACACCATAGCAAGTGTTGGGGAATACAGCAACCATCAAAACAGTACGCAAATAAGGTGGCTTTAGATTCTGTTAAGTGCTCACAAGAGAATAAATCAAGATCATAAGGGCAAGGGACACAAAACATCAGAGGGCCCAGGGAAAGCCTATCTGAGGAAATGATAAGAGCTGAGACGTGAAAGATGAGATATTAGTTTTCTATTATTATATAACAAATTGCCACAAACTCAGCACCTTAAAACACAGCTTACTGTCTTACTTACTGAAGTTTCTGCGAGTCAGGAGGCTGGTGCAGGTTCGTCGATCCTCCACTCAGGGTCTTACAGGCTGAAGTCAAGGTGTTGGCAGGAGCTGTGATCTCATCTGAGGTTCAGAGTCGTCCTCTCCCAAGCTCATTGGTTGTTGGCAGGATTCTTTTCCTTGTGTCTGTTTAACAGCGGTGCCCGTTGTCTTGCTAGCTGTTGGCTGGGGACCACCCTCAGCTCCTAGACATCGACACCACCCTCAGGCATGTACCACGTGGCCCCTCCTCTCACAATATGGCTGTTTGCTTTCCATTAGGCCGGCAGGGGAGTGTCTTTCTGATACTTCACCTTCTTTTAAAAGGATCAGTCAATTAAATCAGACCAACTTGGGAGTCTCTCTTTTGATTAACTCCGTCAACTGACCAGTAACAACATCACTGGAGTGATGTAGCATCACATTCACTGGCCCCCCACCGCCAGCAGTCAGTGTGAGTGGTATATGGTAAATGCACCTGATAGTAATAACTTAAGTATACCTTGAGACTGACCCTGTATGGCACATGCACCTGAGTGGGGTTAGGGATTCTGAGCTAGAGAATCCCAGAGTGGCCAACCCAGGGATCCATTCCTTATCTGTGAGGAACACCTGAGCTCCCGTCCCATCCCGAATTAGGCAGGCCATACAAGACATTCAGACCCTTTGTTTTGGGTTAAATGAAGGCTGCCAGGTGGAAGTTATTAGCGGGAGGGTGCAAAGTGAAAATGCTATACAAACTGCATACTTTTTGTAAGTGGTTGCAGTTTTCCTGCCCAGCTACCATCACTGGACTCTCTACCCAGTATGGAAGCCCCCAGTAAGACCCCATGTCTCATTTGCTGGCTTCAGGTCTCTTCTTTGGCTTCTAAAACTTGGTGCCATCCCTACTGAGATTCAAAGGGGCCCAGCACAATAGTGGATTATATAGGGTGTGGGAAGCTTGGGGTGTGGAAAGAACAGTGGATTATATAGGGTGTGGGAAACTCTCGAATGTGGGAAGCTTGGGGGCATTCTTAGAATTTGGCCTGCAGCCATTCCAAATCAGGGAAAAGGCTTTAAAGTACGGTCCCCAGAAAGCACAAAGAGCCTGCACATTTCAACAAACTTGTATTTTCAGGAAAGGGAAAAATGGGTTACTGAAACGTGTAGATGAGGCACAGGGAGGGAGGGCAGGAGGTAAGAGGCATCAGCAGGTGTCAGCCCACTTGGTAGCCATGATCATGAGTTTGGATTTCATTGTAGGTGTGAAGGGAAGCCCCTAACATTGAGTCCCCCTGGTATGATCTTAGACTTGTCCACGACAGATCAATGGATCCCAAGTCAAGAGAAATGAGAGACAACTGGCTGGGGTTTCTTCTCATTTTGCAAAATGAGGCCCGTGCTAAAGGTTCTTTACAGGTCTGACATTCCATTTTTTTCTAGGTTCTATTTAAAAGACTATTCAGGTGAAAGCAGAAATAAGATGAATGTAATCACTTTCTAGCTTTGGCTGACCTAATTAGAAAGGAATCTGGTCTTCTGCTTCTTCCATACATCTTCCAACACCCATGAATGCACCCTTGAGTCACTTCATAAATAACAATAATAATATTAATAATATAGAGGCATTTCCAGGAGCAAAATGCAATTTGTCCTTTGGTCAGGGGAGAATTCATAATTACTGTTTTTAAAAATTTCTATCAATGCAGATTTTCAAAATAATACTGAGACAAGAGTTTATTGTCAAGAAATGCTAGCTCATCCCAGTCATTTTTTCTTCTTCCTAAGCTGAGGCTAAAAGGGAAAACCAAGTCTGAATTAAACAACCTGTAGAAATGTCACTATATCCTAATCTACCCAGAAGTCAGAGGCATAAACTGATTTCTCAATATCTTCAACTGAAGTACTAGCAGGATTTACTTGAGGCTTTCCTTTGAGGCTCTGATTAGCAAAGGGAAAAACAAATTTAAGAAATGCTAGAACTAAGATTCTAAAAGTTGAGGCCCCAATGAGAGCTGTTTTATGATTCCTAGATTTTGTAAGGTGCCTACCATTAATGTAACTTTCCAAGTCTCATTTGGACTAGAATTTGAATTATCAATAAAATAAGGCAATATAAAATCCTCCTTTTTTCAATGGCCCTTTCTGGTTTCCATGGCTGAGGCCCATTGTAAAGATCATATTACACTATTTTCCTCTCAGGAAAGAAGAGAATTTATTCCGTGAAGCAATCTAAAAATAACTCATTCGAGAGCCAGCGGCTTCCATGGTTACCAAAGACCCTGTTGATTCTTTACTCTAATAGGCAACCACAATTGCGGAATCATTTGAATAGAAACAACATACACTCGAAATAGCATGAAGGTCCCTAGAACAGGGCAGAGCATCCCTCCATTCCAGTAAATGCAGTCTTCTTCACAGCCCTGTGAAAAGCACATGCCAGGAAGAAAGGAATAAACTAAATGAAACTTTGCCCTGAATTAATTTCCTGTTATGGGAATCCCCACCACGCTCTATATCCACTGACAAACCCCACAGTACTTCATAATGTAAATTTTTTAAATACCGTACTCATAAATAACAACCGATTGTATAATTTCAATTAAAGGCATCCAAAGGGTGTTAGGTAAGGTATTGCTTTCTTCAGGTAAAATTATATCATATAGCATTACATGAAAGTAACACAGGTACCTGATGTGGTTGAAAATAAGATAATGTGTGTGTGTGTGTGTGTGTATATATATGTTCATAAAATATATACTTATATATTTGTGTATTCCTTTATGTATATGAAGTCTCCTATGAGTCTAATACCCCATTCCAGTTTGTTTTCAGGAGCAGGGATCTAAGAATCTACTTTTGAAAAAACAATTTCATATTTTCATCACAGAGTCTCAGGTCTAGCATACCCAAAACATGTTAGCTGAAATATAAGAAAAATACACAATAAAATACACTAAAATTGCCTGCATATTAACTATGCTATAATAAATGCTCAAAGAAAGTCAAAGATATGTTTAATATATTTATGTACCAGCAACCAAGATTAGAAGCATAGACAGATGTGACATAAAGTGGTTCAAAAAGTGATTTTTAAAATATAAATATAAATAACTTAAATATTTTTGCACCCACAGTGGGCTCACAGTTCTTTTTTACATCCAGCAATATCCAGCAAGTGGTTACCATGTGCTGAGCACTTTCTAAGCATGAGGTTATAGCTGTGAACAAGATGGAAAAGTTACCTGTCCTCATGAAGCTTATATTCTAATGGGGGAAGATAGACAAACCAAGAAAATTCCAAATGATAATGAATTCCATTAAGAAAAATAAAGTGATTTGATATCAGAGAAAAGCTACTTTAGGTGGTATGGTCAGAAAGCTTCTGTAAGATTTTGAGCTCTGACTTAAAGTAAGTAAGAAGAGCCAGCAATGAACAGATCTAGATGAAGTGCACATGGGAAGAAAGAACAACAAACACTGTCTTCTAAGAGAGTGTTTCTCAAGCTTGAATGTGCAGGAACTCCCAGTTTGGGCTATGTTGGAGTACAGAGACTAGATTTACCCTCCTGCCTTAGACAACTTAAAAATTGATAAAATATATGAAACAACAGTATTCAAATGTTTGGACAACAGGCAGTAAAGAACAGTGATCCCTGAAGGAAAAAAAATAAATTAGGGGGATCCTGTGATTACTCTGGCTAACTACAAAGACATGGAGGTAAGAAAGAACTTGGCTTGCTAGAAAAACAGGAAGCAAGCCAGGATGCTTGGAGCAGAGGAAACAAGCAATATGAGATGAGCTGGAAAGGAAGCCAGAAGCCAGACGGGCCGTGATAAGAAGCTTAGATTTCACTCTAATTGCCTTGGGAAGCCATTAGAAAAATTTAAGGAGGATAGTAATAGGATCAGAAATGAGCTTTTAAAAAACGACTCTGGCTGATTGTATGGACAAAGGACTGAAATATGCAAAGAACATGAACAAGGTGATTACTCTGGGGCCATGCAGTAGTCCAAGTGGCAGACGATGTTGGCTTGGAAAGAGTGGTGGCAGAAAGGTGGAGAAACACAAGTGGTGTTTCTTAGACATTAATATAGGGCAAACCCAAAAATGCTAAGGAAACCCAAAGTCTTCGTTTTCCAGAGTTGTGGGTATGGGAGAGTTAGGTGTCTCTCATTTACGAGTGGGCTATGTTCCCAAAGCTTGTTTCAAATTCAGGCCACCTGTTTCCAAAGATATACATGAGTATCTTGTGGGATTTCTATGAATAATGAAATGGTCTAATATTCAAATTGGTGATGGGCAGAAAATTTCCAGGGTTCCACCCTTTTCTTATTATCTGACCTACTTTCAAAGCAGAATGGCTTCAAATGGTCACACATTTGCCTAATGGCTTTTTTTATGTTTTTGTTTTTTCTGTTGCCTTGGCTAATTGCTTTAGAATATCACTTTTATCATCTCCTCAATCTTTTCAATAGAAAATAATCTCAGTGATATATATTATTAAGGTATTTGGATTCTCCAGAGAGGGATACTGAACTTATCAGTGATCTCATAAATTTTGGTTTACCAAGAGTATATCAACTCTAGGGTAGAAGGCATCAGAAACCTCTTTTCAGAAAAAGGGTGGCATCTGAGAAGAAATTACAAAAAAAAATAGTATTGGGGCTCATAAAATCTTAGGGGGTGCCTCCATCTCTGAGCAAATTTGGATAGAACTTGGTGGATACAATGAGGCTGATGAAGTCTTTTAAGATTGTTTCCCAAGCTTGAATGTGCAGGAACTCCATATAGAGACTAGATGTACCCTCCCACCTTAGACAACTATAAAACTTGATAAAATATATGAAACAATGGTATTCAAACGTTTGGACAACAGGCAGTACAGGACAGTGATGCCTGAAGGAAGAAAAACAAATTAAGTGGGTCCTCTGATTACTCTGGTTAACTACCTCAAACAAGTTTCAAGGTCACAGTGCAGGAAAGGGGAACCCAAACAGAGCCCAGTGTTCTACCTCAGTTGAAGAAACAGTGATGAAAATTTGGGAAGCCAAGGTGGCTCGAATTTGCAGAGCAGAGCTGGATAAGAGATAGTTGCACAGAGAGAGCGCCAGAGATCTGCAAAGGGTTCAGTTGAGTACAGGTGAGTGCATCGCGGATGTAAGAAAACTACATAATTCCTGGATAAAGGAAATGAAATAATCCCTGGAGCTCACACATACAGGGTGGTCATAGTTTGTGTTCCCACCAGCCAGAGCGGGAAGAACTTTGTAATACGTGGACATCAGATATTGTTCTGCCTCTAAGGATGTAGAACGAAATTAGCCCTAGACTAAAAGGTTACCTTGTCCTACCTAGCGAAGCTTAAAAGCAAGCCCTTGAAAGGATAAAATTGTTTCCAAATAAATTGTGTCCCAGAATAAAGCATATGAATATTTAAAGGAATATAAAATGTTTACTAAACAAAATAAAATCTACAATGTCTGGCATCCAATAAAAAGTTCCAGGTAGACAAAAAAGTGAGAAAATAGCACCCATAATGAGGAGAGAAATCAATCAATGGAAATAGGCTCAGAAATGACACAGATGAAAGAATTAGTAGAAAAGGACATTAGAACAATTATTATAAATATATTCCACATGTTAAAGAAGGTAGAGGAAGGCAGGAGGACATTATAGACATGACTATATATTATGTATATAAATATTATATACATATTTTAAAGATCTAAGTTGAACTAAAGAATAAAAATGCAATAATTGAGATGAAAAATATACTGGATAGAATTAACTGTGGGATTAGACACTGTTGAAGAAAATATTACTAAACTTTAAGACATCAAAATAAAACTTCAAAAGGAAACACAGAAGAAAAAACTGAAAAAAAAATGAACACAGCATCAATGAATGGCGGAAAAACTTTAGACAGGCTCATATATGTATAGTTGAGGTACTTGAAGAGGAAGTAAGGTATTGTAAAAATGCTGATGGAATAATGACTGAAATTTTTACAAATGTGTTGACCCAAGAAGCTCAATTAACCCCAAGCATAAGACATGAAGAAAAGGATACCAAGGTACATCAAAATCAAATTGCTTAAAACTAGTGATAAAGAAAAAACTCTTAATCAGCCATGAAAAAGCTTTAATGTAAATACAAGTTCCTTAGGTATTTGTTACAATGCAAGTTCTGACTAACAGGTCTGGGGTGGGACCTGAGATTCTGCATTTCTGAAGGTTCCCAGGTGAACCAAATGCTGCTTATACGAGAACCACACTTTTGAGAAGCAAATTCCTAAGATTCAAGTGGCCAAACTCTTTTGTTTTTCTAAGTTAATTCAAGATACTAAAAGACTCACAACTGAAAGAGAAAAGATGGATCTGTGGAAATATATGATAAGGTGTTCAGGTTTCCAGCCAATTTCATTTTATACATTAATAGAGAACATAGAGAATTACATCAAAACCTAGTCTTTAAAAATTCACCTTCCATGTCTTTGGGAATAAGGCCAAGTATAGTTTATGTTTTTGCCTTTCCTACAGCCATTCCTTCTTATTTGATTATTTTACCCTGATTTTCTTTTGAAACGTTATCCCCTTACCCCCTCCCAAATTATATACTTTGAGTGAGGATTCCCTCCAAATCCAAGAGTGGAACCCATAAGTCAGCCCTAGCCAATCAGTTCACTTCATTTCACTACCACAGTGATTTGATCAGGAAAGAACATGTGATTCTAGTTTGTCCAATTAGACTCATGTGGGAACTTCAAGAAAGAGACCGCTCTTCCACTTGAACCTAGTTGAAGTAGGGCTGGATCTGCTGCCATCAACTTGCCTCTTTCAGAAGTGAAAGTGTGTAATAATGTACTCCAAACAGAAGAAGGAGAGTCAAGACAAGGAGAGAGAAAAACTAGGTGCTGGTGTGTCACATTAACTCTAGATCATGTCATTACTGAGGCTAGGTTTATCCTTGGACTCCAGATATATAAGCCAATAAGTAGTCTTCTTTACTTAAGTGATAAGTTTTCTTTTCATTGCACAGAAAGAACCCTAACAGAAACAAAAAAACGTGTGAGTTAAGTAAGCTTTTGTGACCCAGTTCAGGAATTTAATCTCAGTTTATAATACAATTTCTGCTACTGACCGTGGGTTTCAAATCAGGTCTCAGAATTATTTGCGATATTTCTTCCCTGCTTGCTGTGAAAGCACTTGTGGTTAGAGGGGAACATAGGTTCTGCCAGGCTGGGTCAGAATGATTTGTCAAAGAGTCCCTAAAATTGTTAGTCTAGCCCAATATTCAGTAACTAATGTCCCAGAATGTTTCTAAAAGTCGACATCAAAAAAGATTTTGTGAATAAAGTAAAAGAAAAGTAGCAACATCATATTCACAAATATCTTGACTTGGAAGAGGAAATTCATGAACTAAGACAGAGTAGCTGATTTATGCTTACCTTCTTTCTTAATTAAAAACATTACACTGAAATGAATTTGGAGACTCAGATAATTCCAAGAAGACAGAAACCTTAAAATCAAATATGATGCATTTTCACTAACAAGACCATAGGATACATACAATGGAAGAAGTGCTCTGGGAAATTATTTTTACTTTCTAGGTCTCAAATTCCACACATTAGAGGAATTGGGTCAGATAGTCTTTTAGTTCTAAGTTTCTATGATTCCATTAAAAAATAATAGTTAACGTTTCAAAGGCCTGACTATTAATTGGTAATTCAAGCCCTTGGTCTGAATTAAGGCCCAATATTAATAACAAATCAGCATAATAGTCTAGTATAAACTCAGGTGAGCCGAAAATACTTTAATCTGTTAACAGTCACATTCTGTGCTAGATTACTGACCATCTCTTCCCAAAGTCAAATGACATTGGGTTCACACGTGGCCTTCTTTTTGTTCCAAACTAGATATATTAGAAACCTTCTACTGATATCTCGCTCAAGTCTAGAGTTCTCTTATCATAGAAGTACCTTCAGTTTCCTTAGAGAAAGATCCTCAAAGGGAGAAAAGTTAAAACAGAGGTCCAGGGATGCTGGCCTACTGGTAACTTCCCAAAACAAGGAAAGACAAGACTCCTAGTAAAGATAGCATCAGAAACCCTCCATCTGCTTTGTTTATTATGGGAGTTACCATGAAGATATGAGGGGTTGATCTTGAAGGAAATTAGTAAAAATAATATAAAATTGTGGCCAAAAAAAATCTTCATGAAAGTAATACTGAGTCAGACTTGTATCTGTATATTGCTCAATTCCCTGGCACGATGAGCATCATGTTGCTCAGTGACAAAATAGCTCAAGTCTTTTCTGGTCTCTACCTTAAGTATCCCTGGGATACTAAGGGTCCAAGTTGCCTGGAGAGTAGGTCTTGGTCATTGTAATAATATAGATACTTCCATGTAGAATCAAGTTTGATCCTTTTTAAATGCAGTATGTTTTTAATTCCTATTCCCACATACCAATCCCGGAATGTGATAGTATTCTACAGAACTCACAGTGGAAAGAATTTATTTCTATTATTCCTAAAGTAAATAATAGTTCTTCCTCAGAAGTGAAATGTATTGTTAAGATTCCAAAGAACCGTTGTTGTCTGTAATAACCTCTTATTAATTTTAGATTCTTTTTCTCTGGGTTTCTGGAGTCAGACCCTGGCATCTCTCTTTTCTCTCACACACAAAGAAAGGAAGATGCACTGAGGCCATCTATCATACATGAGGAAGTGTACCCAGCACAAGAGGTAACCAAAAAAAAGACCAATTGTTCAGACGATTTCACTGAAAAGAGACAGTGATGCCTTCCAGGACATAACAAAATTTACTGCAGGATGGTAAAGTCTCCTTCTCACCATTACCCAAATTCAATCAATAGTAAGCCATAGGAGATGGATTAGTGAATCAAACACCTGTCTATAGCTTTCAGCCTTTCTAGAACCATGGGAGATTATCACTGTGTTACATGTTCCCGGGGCAAATAAACCCAGCCTGCAGTAGCTTACAATGAGGGCATCTTCCAGAGGAGACCACAAAAATCCAATCTTGCCTCATCTAGCAGCAAGTAGCCTAACAAATGTCCTACATTAATCTTCAAAGAATATAGATTTATTACTTCTTGAGTCCTATGGACAAAACCTTTAATCTCCTATCAGATAATCCCAGTTTCACAAATGATGTGGATCCATTTCTTATAAGCTCAGAAATTTCCTAGCACTGGCTCCAAGATCCTTCCTGTTAAGGAGGACAGGATGTTATCCTGTTTAGCTCTAAAAATGCTGTCCCTCCTCACTTCTACTGCTTCCGTGTGTGTATGTGCATGTGCATGTTTGGGATGGAGCTATTGTCTAATTCATTCATTTGTTATTCTGCAAATATTTAGAGACTTACTGTGTGCCAAGCATGCGTAGTGCATAAAAATGCACTAGTGACTACAACAGTCACCAGCTAAAGTCCCTGTATTCATAGAGCTTACAGACCAACGAGGGCAAATATTTGAATAAGTAACTCAATAAGCAGTGATGAAGGAAATGAGAAAAGTAAGTCTAAAAAAGATCATCTACTTTAAAAAGCCTTCAGTAATAAACCAGTCTAAATGGTTCCTGATGTCCCCAAACCACACCCACCTTAATTCTTGATCATTTTTTCATTTGCTTCATAATATACATCTCAATTATATATTGCTTTCTTAGTGTATTGTTTCTTTGCTTTTGACCCTGGACTGCAGGCTTCAGAAGGGCTGCCTGCCTGTCTTTCTATCTATACCAGAACAGTGCTTGGAACCTAGCAGGGGCTGAATAAAAGTGTGTTTAATGAATAAATGAATTCGGAAGTAAACAAGATTCATATGATGATTATTTTTAAACATCGTCACAGCTTTCCATGTCTCTTACACCATACAGTTGCAAAATCCAGTATCCACATTTTCTCAGGCTTCCCTTGTCCCAAGAACAATGACTGCTTTGCACATACCACAGACTATTCTGAGCTGGAATCATTGGGCAGTATTAACAGACAGCGCAGGGCTAAGTCAGCAAACACTGCCCATAGTCAGTACCTTTGTCTTAGAGCTGCAAGAAGGCAGAAAATCCCAGTCTTCCCCACACATCCACTTACTAGTAAACATGATAAAGGTGAAATCTGTTAGTGTTTCGGGAGATGATGTTCCAAACACCTGCTATTTAGATTGGCTGCAGGTAACCCCATGAAAGAAATGGACTGTGATCCCTGAAGTTGCTACAATAAACATTATCTGTTTGTAATGGAGGAATATTGACTGAAAAGGATGAGTCTTTTGTTGAGAGTGCGATTGATTTTCTAAAAAATAAACACAGTTATTGGCAGAGAGCCTGTCGGTGGTTAATTTGAAAGGGAATTTTAAAAATTACTTTTAAGCAAGAGTTTAACTTTCTTAGGGTGAATGTCACTAAATTTGGTGGGAAATGGTAGAAAACTTTAACATGGGTTTAAGCAAAAACCAAGATGGATATTCTCAGTCGAGAAGTATGTTTAGCTTAATTCAGGGATCCTCTCACTCTAGGGTGAGTTTAGTCCTTCAAAATAGGAAGAACTTCAGGCTGTAGGCTGTGGGAAAGGGGGCCTTCGTTGCCACCTTTGGATGCATTGATCGAACTGAGGCATGAAGACTGGGCTATATGAAGAAGGCACTGCAGCCAAGGTCTGGGACAGAGCACCTAGGGCAAAACCCTCTTGAGAGCAAGGACTGCAGCTTGGTCTTCTTTTTGGTTACCTCTTGTGCTGGACACACTTCCTCATGTATGATAGATGGCTAGAAAGGTGTGCAATGGGTGAGTAAATATATGAGCTGTAATGTAGACCATGAAAGGCTGAGAATACAGAGACAGAGAGAGTTGATGCTGTTTTTCTTCCTATGCAAAGGTATTTTCTGGATTTAGAAAAAAAAAATGCCACCAGAATTCCAAGCAAAGCACATTTGTTTAAAAAAAAAAAAAAAAAGACAGTGATACCACAATACACAGGACATTTGTAAAGAGGCACAGGCTAGGGCCCAAGCAGCCTCCTGGGTTCCCTTTGAGTTGGCTGAATGGGGCAGGCGGCAGAGGATGAGAGAAGAGCTGCCTTCTCTCCCACTGAGAGCCAGTCAGAAGGCTTTCATCTAGAGAGTACTGCTGCAGAGCTTAAGAAGCTCTCTTCGGTTGAAATTTATAAATAGAAGTAATACTATTTTGTAATAATCAAAGCACATTTACATATATTGTTTTCTTTTAAGTTCATAAAACTATTTCTCACCTGTAAAATGAGATGATAATTCCTACCTGATGGGACAGTTTTGCAGAGAAAACAGAATGATGTTTATACAAGACTTGGTATGTTGCCTGACCTATAGTCAGCATGCAATAAATGGTAGTTGCTGTTATCATGACTAGCATTATTATTATCGCTGTCCCAAATTAGGTTTCCTGGGACAGATATTTGCACATCAGCCATTTACTAGGGAGTGCTCTCAGAATCAACACCTGTGGAAGGAAGGAAGAAGGAAGCAGGACTGGGCAGAGGGAGAAGGTGAATTGTGACAGTTACAACAAAGGCCTCCGTCAGGGCCACAAGGACATCTGGCCCAGGCTGACCCTTCAAAATTGTCCCTGGCTGGGGCAAGGAGGCTGGGCCTTTCTACCCCTACATGAATGAGTCAGTATTATAGGTTGCTCTAGAAGGAGGCAGACCTGGGAAAAGGCAGTTTGCTTCAACTGAGGCCATCCCTAAAGAGGGCTCCAAGCTGAGGGACATCTTCCAGGAGAACTTCCAGAAGCTAGAGTAGTAAACAATTCATTTCTGAGAGGATTCCTGAGTGCATCACAGAGCCCATCCCAATTAGAAAGTACAAAGAGTGCTTCAGAGGGTTTACATGACTTGTCCAAGACCATAGCATGGAAATAGCAGTGCTAGGAACAAAAGTTATGTTTTCTGACCTCTAATTCAGTCCTCTTCAAGGGCCCGGGACTCTTCTAAATCAGCTGGCATTTCTACTCATCATTGTGCCAGCAACTCCTGCACCTCGTCTGATCCTACAGAAATCAAGTAACGTCTGCTTAAAGTAGTTGTTGTGTCTTTTCCTGAGGATCAGACGGTTAAGTTTACTCCAGAAAAAGAAAAAAGAATTACGGAAAGGGTTTATATTTTTCAACTTATGCTTACTCCTATGAAGGTTCTCTTATTTGCACCATGTTCCCCATCATTAGCAACACACATACACACATACACACACACACACACACACACACACACGATCCCAAGAGGATTTGTTTAAATGAAGATTTTGAACATAGAGCTACCAAATTAGAATCTCTAGGGATGAGGCCCTGGAAGCTGCCATTCTCACAATAACCTCAAGTGAACCTTAAGCAGACTAAAGTCTGTGAACTACTGCTATAAATGACCCATATAACTGGTCTAAATTCATGATCACATTTTTACTTTGTGCCTATAAACTGACTTTGGAAGCAATTTGTAGAATCAAGGAATTCTCATGTTAAAAGTCATTGTGGGTATTATTGTGTCTCCATGTTTGAGAAGAAAAAACTCAAGGCCAAAGAGGAAGAGTAACTTGCACAGGGTAGAAGAGATTAAGGACCAGAGCCAGGCTCTCACTGTGAGTCAAGTCCTCTTACCAGTGTAACAGACTTCTTCAAAGAAAAGACCACTTTCCAGAAATAAAAACAACTTTAAAAAATGTTCCAAGGCTATTCTCAAAGACACAAGACATTGAAATGTATAATATCTCCTTCATCTAGGTCTGTTGTAAATACCCCATAACATCACCTGAAACTGTTCCGACTCATGTGTCTTGTGACTAGAAGTATTCAAGGCCTAGTTATTTGAATGTGGTTGACCCAATGGGAAGAGAAGGCTTGAAAGCCATCCATACCAAAAGAAATGGTATTTCCTTCTGTATGAGTCCATTCTCACACTGCATAAAGGTAATACCTGAGACTGGGTAACTTATAAAGGAAAGAGGTTTAATTGAATTAACTCACAGTTCCATATGGCTGGGGAGGCCTCAGGAAACTTAAAGTATGGCAGAAAGCAAAGGGGAAGCAAAGCATGTCTTACATGGTGGCAGAAGGCAGAGAGAGAGAGCAAAAGGGAAACTGCCAAACACTTTTAAAACCATAAGCTCTCATGATAATTCACTCACTATTACAAGAACAGCATGGGGGAATCCGTCACCATGATCCAATCACCTCTCACCAGGTCCCTCCCTCACACCTGGGGATTACAATTCAAGATGTGATTTAGGTAGGGACACAAAGTCCAACCATATCACCTTCTAAAGTTTGCTGGAAATGAACCTTAAAATCTAACTTATTTTTATTCAGACATGAGCTTGGGTTTTCAATTATAGTCCTCAAAGAAGGAAAGGGAGAGAAGAGGGACACTTCAGGGCACAATCACATTTCAGAGTTTTTTTCACTTGAAATCTCTCAGGCTTTGATTAATAGCACTTACAATAACAACAGCAATGACAATGATGATGATAGAAATCAACCTACACTTTCCTCTTTAATGGTTCCCATATTCAGTGACTCAAATAAGCATAAAATATGAAAGATGTGGCTGCTTCTGTTGGCATCTGTGGTTTTTCAGGTCTCAAAATGGCCTGTTGTTAATTCCATTTATAGCAAATTGAAGAAATAAATAAACTCTTAACTTGGGTACCTATGAAAATATGCCAGGCTGGCACGCTGGCAGTCAAAAATCTGCTTTAACTGGTGTTCCTGCCCATTAATTCCATTAAAAGTTTCTAAACTCAAAACCCAGCTTAAAGTGAGATGCAGAACGTTTTTTATTCTGTTCAGGGAGGTGACATGGGATAGTGGGGAACCCAGTCGAGAAGTCAGGAGGCTAAAGGCTCCATCTCTGGCTTCCACCAACACATGGTGTATGTTTTAACAACATTTCTCTCTTGATGCTTCAAGCACTGTGTCTACTGCTGGATGCTTTTCATGCCTGAGTCTTGTTACCTAAAGCTGTTCACAACATCTAAGGCTATAGGAAATTTAGGGTGTCACGTGAACCATATCCATGTTTCAAAGCTAACCTGACTTTTCATCATCCCAAAGGGGAAGACAGAGCTAATTTCTTTTTTATCTAAAACAAAGGGGGACGGGGGAGAGGGACAGGCATGGTGGCTATAATTCAAGCATTTTGGGAGGCTGAGGTGGGCAGATCACTTGAGTCCAGGAGTCCAAGATCAGCCGGGGCAACATGGTGAAACCCCATCTACACAAAAAAATACAAAATTTAGCCAGGCATGGTGGCACAGACCTGTAGTCCCAGCTACTCAGGAGGCTAAGCGAGGAGGATCACTGGAGCCCGGGAGGCAGAGGTTGCAGTGAGCCAAGATCAAGCCACTGCACTCCAGCCTGGGCAACAGAGTGAGACCCCATCTCAAAAAAAAAAAAAAGAAAAGAAAGAAAGAAAGAAAGACTGCAGACACACCCTTAGCAGTGCTGTAACCACAGATATGGCCTCAGAATACAGAGCTCAAAGATCAAAAAAATGATCATCTCTGAAACTCATTAATCATTTATTGACCACAAGTCCTTGTCCTCCCAGAATCAGTCCAGACTGGAGTAGGCTGAATATTATGACTTAAGATGCTTCTCAGTAGCCACTCTAAGCAGAAATGGCTTCTCTTTCACCACCGAAAACTTTCCCATTTAGAAATGTATTGTTTTCAAAATGGATGTTTCTGGAGAAGTAGGAAAGGACTAACAGTCATCTACACTTCAGTGCAGGTTTCAGAGTACCATTTGTATCAGGGTTCTTTGTATGCCTTCAACAGGAATTAACACTGATTTCACGTAAGGGAGAAAGTAAACTTTAACCAGAGGATTCAGGATTACTCATAAACCTGATGGAAGAGCCAATTAACCAGAAATTGTAGTGCACTGGCAGCAGGGTTGCTCCAAGATTCCAACCCCCAGGAGAGAGAACCTGAGTGATCAGTGTTGGCTCATTGCTTGCCCACTGCCTGTTCTACCCCAGACCAGGGGCAGGGACCACATCAACTATGTAGCACTATATAACATATTGTTTAGAGTAACACAAGAAAAGGAGTGGGCAGTAGCTGAGGGAATCCACCCTGGGCCACACACACTTCCTCTTCTGTGCTGGCTGGGGACTCGCAGAAGGTATACATGTTAGAGCTCTGAGTGCATTCTTCTGATAAATAACGTGACAAAGAAATGAGCCATAGCCATTCCACATTTGCATATGAACTTCTAAAAACATTAAAAGAATAAAATAGATCATTGATAGAAATGCTAAAATAAAGACATAAATTATATAACAATTATTTATTGAGTACCTACTTTGTTCCAATGGATAATAACTCTTCCATTGTGTTGAAGTGTCTGAGGATGACTAAGACATATTTTATGTGGTTCTTGCTCTTAGGGAAGTTTTAATCTACTTGGAGTTTAATTGTTAATTCATTCATCAGTGCAAGATGCTAGACATACTGGTAGATGAAAAAGCATGGTCCTGCTCCTCAATACAGCTCACAATCTAGTGCAGAAGAAGGTGTCAGACTACAAAATAAATATTAAGTACCACATCATGACATGAAACAATCAAGGGGTATATCACCAGAAAACTATAACTAATACAGAGAGACAAACATTTGTTAAAGGGAACACATTCAAGGTTATCCCTGTAACTTTGCATTCTTCTAAGTTTTCTTAAATAGAAGAGAAAGAAAGGTTCAGGCTTATTTATAAATACAAAAGCGATAAATAAAGTAATAACACTTATTGTGTGGGTTTGCTGTGTGTAAAGCACTTTTCCAAATGATGTTGTTCAATCCTCATAACAACACAATTAAGTAAGTATTAGTATTTTATTTTATCCAGTAGGAAAACAGAGCTCAGATAGGTCTTTGTCTGAGATTCTATAGCAACTAGCTGGGGGAGTCAGTATTTCAACCCAAGTCTGCCCAGCTCCAGAGTCCAACCCTCTGAACCACTCCAATCACAGTGCCACATGAATTTAATCCATCACGTGTGACGTGGTGGAAAATCGGCGAGAACACTGATGTTAGAACTCAGTGAGTTCTGAGAGTGAAGAAATGCAATGATTCCCCATCTGGATTCATCCTATTAGACTCCTGGCCCCCTTCCCACTGGATCTTGGCTAGAGAGTTTCTGATATGGTAAGGGAAGCAATTGAACTCCTGGGGCTTGCTGTCAGGGCTAAGAAAAACCAGTTCCAAAAGTCAAGTGACTTCAGCATCTAGGTAGAGTTAGAGGACTTCCTTCCTGACATGAGTGGACCCCCCAGCCCAGTAACCAGTTGGGGTGAATTACAGTGAATTTCAGGACTTCTGGAAAATGACTAGCAGAAAAGACACAGGCCAGAGCTGCTACAGCCATCTTATCACCAGGGGAAAACTGATGTGAGAATACAGCCAACAGAGAGAATGGGGCCAAGAGACAGGAAAGAGAAATCGAATCCAGGTGAGTTGTTTACACTCCTGTATCCATCCAGGCCAGAAGCACCTTCTGCCATTAACACTGCTCAGTTATGTGAGCCAATTAAGACTCTTTTAGCCTAAAAAACTGATGTCACACTTTAGTCACTTCTGAACAAAAGAGTTCTAACTGTTCAATGTAAAAGTGGTTTATAAGAAGGCTGAGAGTCTTGCCCAAGGTCATGGAGTCTTTTAACGGATGAGTGGGTTCATGAGCACAGATCCCCAGTACCCAGCTCAGAGTATATTCTACCACACCCCAGGCCTCTTGCTTTTTGGCATCAATAAAACTCCTTCCTCCCTTTTAAAAAGGAAGGTTTAAATACTTTCTGACCTGGAATCACCTATCAATGACCCAGACCTTAACTCATTGTCTTCTCATCTGCTCAGGACAAGATGGCCACTGGACATAATTTCCAAATGTGCAGAGTCACAGTGTCTTTAATTATCTCTCTGACATGCAAGAATGGCCCTCAGAGCAAGGGCTGTGCAACCAACTGTTCCCCTCAGTGTGATTTCTATGGCATGGCCACAGCCAGCTTCTAAATTTAAGTTCGTACTGCCTTTTAATTGGGTGGTTAAGTATTGTGTCCCACCCACTCTTGCTACGAGCTTAGCCTCAGGCTACTAATTACCAGCAGGACAGGTCACTTTTCACATCTGCAACAATTCCATCATTTCTGACATCCTCACACAATGACAGGTTCGCCCTTTTCCTTTTAGCAAAACTGGGTTAGCCAGTATTTGGCTTCATTTTCACGAATGCAGGCTACCCAGTGTTTCTATCAGTTACTTAAATTATTTAGTTATAATGTTCTGCAGCTAAAATGTGTCTGTCTAGTCAACAAATATTTATTTATTCAAGGTTTTCTCTGTGCCCAGCCCTCTACTAGCCCCTGAGCATGCACAAGAAGGTTAAATAGACAAGGTCTTGCCTTCATGGAGCCTATTGTCCAGTAGGAGAGATGGACAATGACCTAGCAAAGAATCAAATAAACATAGGCATAAATACAAATTGTGTTCAGAGCCAAAAAAAGCAGAAGGAAAAAATGCTATGAGGAAAAAAAAAAAAAAGGAGAATCTAATTGAGATAGGGAAGATAAGTCAAGGAAGACCTCTGGTAAGGAAGTGACTAGCAACCTGAGACCCAAATGCTGAGGAGGTGCACGCAGCTAAAAGTGTAGAGCAAGGCACTGCACACACACGCAACAGCAATGGAGAAACCTAGAGGCAGAAAGGCTCAGGATAGATTCAAAGAACCTAAAGAAGGCTAGACTATGTAGCAAGCAAGGGAGAGAGAGAGCTGAAGATGAAGTTGAAAGCTAGAAAGGGCCTTGTCGATCATGTTAAGAAATCTAGATTTTATTCTAAGTGTGACAAAAGCCAATGGAGAGAGTTCATTTATGCATTCATTTCATCAGCCAGTCAACAATTTACTAAGCAACTGCCATGTACTGGGCACCATTCTAGGCACCAAGAATACATCAGTAAAGAAAAGCAAACAATTGCCTGTCTTCCTGGAGCTTACATTCTACATGGGGACTCTAACAGAAGGAGGTTGTTGTTCTTCCACATTTGAAAAAAGATCGCTTTGGTTTTCTATGAAGAATGGAAGAGGGAGGCCAGGCAGCTGTTGTCTGGCATCTGCAGGAGAGAGGGAGAACAGTGGAGGCTTCTTGTGCTTCTGAGTAGAGGGTATTATGCCTGACATCCCCTTTAAAGTAGCATTTTATGCTAGGTTGGTTTGTGTTTTTTTGTCGGGGGGGGGGGTGTCTGGGGGGATTTAGTTTGGTTTTGGCTAAAATAGTGCTGGTTTTGCATGGCTTCATTACTTCATCTTCCCAGTGGTCAAAAGACATATTTTGAGAAAATGGATAAAGCTGAATTGTAATCTATGGCTTAGAAATGACTAACGCTAGTCAATGCCTTTGGGACTTTTGGAAACAAGAAGCTATGTGCACCTAAGATACATGTTGAAAATGTGTATTTTCAACATGTGTATGTATATACATTTGGGCTAAAGGAAAAATATATACCCAATTCCTCAGTCCTCCCTAATAACACATCCCTTTCTCCTGATAACCTAGCTATCTTCTCATGGTCTTCCTTCTCTTTCCATCCCTTCACCTTACACACACACACACACACACACACACACACACACACACACACACAGAGGCTTTTAAGGCAAAATCAATAGAAATTGGGCCCTACCGAGAATGAATTCAGAACCATGACCACACAGTCAAAACAGGTGAATCTAGCTTTTCTCAAGATGTGATCCAAGAATCATCTGTATCACGAGTACCGAGGAGTAAATAAATGTCCAGATTCCTGTGTAACCATCACCCACTCCACCAACTTACAGGGTAAAATCCAAGAATCATATTTCACACATTACCCAGGGATTTCTGCATCACTTCTCTCACCACAAGAACTAACTCATTCAACTAAAGGTAAACTACACAATTTAAGTGTCTGCTCATTTCTCTATAATTAGGGGTTGGTGAGAACCAGGGACTATGACATGATCTCTAAAAGCCTTTCCTTCCCTGAGAGGCAGGATTTCATAGTGGTTAAGGGGCTTTGGGATGAGCCACATCTAGGTTCAAATGCTAGTTGTAACAATAACTAGCTACAGAGCCATAACAAGTTATTTAATATCTTCAGATCTCAGTTTTCTCATCTGGAAAATGGACACAGCACCACATCATGTATTTGCTGTGAGGATTAAATGAAGCAAGAAAATAATAGAATAGATCTGGAACACGTTAGGTGCTTAATATATGACCATCATGATGATCATTGTTCTATGATTTTTTTTCCTCTCCTTCACCTTTGCTACTTACTATTAGGACCTGGAAGGGGTGCTAGAGAAGTAAAAGATGGAGAAAGATTACAGAATAACAGATACCTGTTCTTTCCTCTCTATGAGTGAATTTTATTCACCTTCATCACCATTCAAGGAATGGTTCTTTAGCTGAGGACACAGAGAATGCCAGCCTGGATCCCTTATGTAAGTGTAGAAATAGTTGTTCCCACAAGGAATAGAAGCAGAACTCCCACACTCTAGCTCTCCCATGCTCACTCAAGGCTGCAAAAGCTGGGCTTGTCAGAAGACACCTCTTTAATCCACCCTAGAGTTAATTTTATGCCACCGGGGGAGAGGCCATGGAAGAGAGAGGAAAGGAAGGGGGCATCTAATGCCATCACCAGAACTCAGTTCTCTTTTAAACTTGAAACCTAATAAAGGTAGTAACTTCTTGAGAAATAAGTTGCAAAAAATATATTATTCCCAAGCGGCAGAAGGGAAACCAAAGGCTTAGAGAAGCAAAATATACTATTCAGGATTGTCAATCATGATAAACCAAAAGATGCTTCTCTCGCCACTTCTCCCTATTCTAATGGCTATCTCTTTGCAGTAACTCATCTTTTTACTTTCTGGATGTGGCCCTCTGATACGGTTTGGATGTTTGTCCCTTCCAAATCTCCTGCTGAAATGTGACCTCCAATGTTGGAGGTGGGCCTGGTGGGAGGTATCTGAGTCATGCGGGTGGATCCTTTATGAATGGCTTAGTGCCCTCCCCATGATAATAAATGAGTTCTCACTCTGTGAGTTCACTTGAGAGCTGGTTGTTTAAAAGAGCCCGGAATCTCTCTTGCTTACTCTCTCTTGCCATGTGACATGCCTGCTCCCCCTTAACCTTCTCCCATGATTGTAAGCTTCCTGAGTCCTCACCAGAAGCCAAGCAAAGCTGGTGCCATGACTGCAGAACCATAAGCCAAATAAACCTCTTTTCTTTATAAATTACCCAGCTTCAGATATTTCTTTGTGGCAACACGAACAGACTAACACACATGGTAACCTCATCCTTAGATCTGACTTTCAAAGCCAAGGTCATAAAACAAAATGTGCATTGTTTAGATGGAGAAAAGGAAAAAGATAGAAATGAAGAAGTGCTTTCCAAACAGGCCCTCCGTTCATGAGAGCAGAGATGACACACACAGAAACATTGAGAATGTCCAAGTGAATGTCTGTTAATGAACGGCAATACTTCCAATAGAGAAAAAGGTACATGATAGGGCTTCTATTTTTAATTCCTGCTCATGCTTACATCTGGGGAGATTCTGTTGCTGGTTGTAATGGCTACTGTCTTTGCCTAGAACTTCCATTCTAAATCCTTTCTCCACCTTGTTCTAGCAAGAGACTCTAATAGTCTGACGACAAAGATGAAATATAGTCCTTACAAACCAACATTGTACCACATGCGTTGGCAATAGTATTTGGTCCAAGGTTATATATGTGAACCTAACCATTCAGAGCACTTCCCAGGAATCTTCCAAAGGGGTTGACCGAGAATACTATCTTTTCCTCTGTATTCACAAAGGGTGAGGACGTGGCCCTTGATGGCATGGGGCCCTATCTTAAGCAAGGAATGTCATGAGGAAGTGAAGCTGATGCATTGGAGAAACTTTGGGATACTAAGACACCATGAATCTAATTGCCATCAGGTCCTGAGCTCCAGGCCCTGATACGCACCTCTTTCTTTGATTCAATAAAGTAACAGCTTTTCCTTAATCTAAAAGTATTTGGGTCACTATCACTTGGAATCCCATGAATGCTAACATAAGGGCCAAAATTACAAATCCCAATAGAACAGGTTCTGTGCTGACTGTTATAAAAATAAGAAAATAAGAATAAGAATAGGATAATTTTTTTTTCTAATCACATCTGATAGACAACTTACATGTAGAAAACAAAAGGAACTCTTAAAGGCAATAATAATAAAGCAAACAACCCAATTAAAAATGAGCAAAGGATTTGAACAGATAATTCATCAAAGAAGATATATAGACGGCAGATAAGTGCATGAAAAGAGGTTCAACATCACTAGTTACTAGGGAAATGAAAATTAACTCTCTAACTGGACTGAGAATATAAAATGGTATAATCACTTTGAAAACAGTTGGGAGATTTCTTTTAACATTAAATGTACACTTACTGTATTCATTTGCTAGGGCTACTGTAACAAAGTACCATAAACTGGGTGGCTTAAGCATCGCAAATTTATTACCTTACAGTTTCAGAGGATAGAAATCAGGTTGGTTCCTTCGGAGGTCTGTGAGGAAGAATCTGTTCCAGGCTCCTCCCTGGCTTCTGATGGTTCACTGGCAATCTTTGGCACTTCTTGGCTAGAACCATAACCCCAATCTCTACCTTTATCTTTATATGGCATCCTCCCTGTGTGCACATTTTTATCCAAATTTCCTTTTTTATAAGAATAGTAGTTATATTGGATTAGAGTTTACCATGATGACTTTATTTTAACGTGATTATCTCTGTGAAGATTCTATTTCAAAAAAAGGACACATTCTGAAGTACTTGGGGTTAGAACTTCAACATGTTGTTTTTGAGGAATATAATTCAACCTATAACACCTACCATACAATTCAGCCATTCCATTCCTAGGTATTTACCCCCCAAAATAACAACATATATTCATATTTTCACAGCCACTTTATTCGTACTAGCCAAAAACTAGAAACAAACCAAAGGTCCACCAACAAGTAAATGGCTAAACAAATTATGATATATCACTTATACAACAGAATATTACTCAGCAATAAAAGTGAATTAACTATTGGTACACACAATGATGAATAGCAAAACAAATTATATTGAGTAATAAAGGCCAGATAGTGAGAAATACATCTTTTGTGACTCCATTTACATGCAACTAAATGCATTGGGAGTTATACCTGATGTAAATGACGAGTTGATGGGTGCAGCACACCAACAAGGCACAAGTATACATATGTAACAAACCTGCACGTTATGCACATGTACCCTACAACTTACAGTATAAAAATAATAAATAAATTAAAAAAAAAAAAAAAAAAGAAAGGGCAAAATGATTTATAGTTACAGGAAACAGATCAGTAATTGCCCAATGATGGGGGAGAGAGTGGGAAGGGTTAAGAGGAAATGATGACAAAGGGGAACAAGGAAACTTGCCCATGTGACAGATTTGTTCACTCTCTTGATTGTGGTGATAGCTTCATGGTTTTATACATATACTAAAACTTATCAAATCATGCACTTTAAAAATACACAGTTTGCATGTCAATAATACCTCACCAAGCTGTTTTTTAAAAAACAGAGCTTGAACATAAAGCAGGGCACCTGGTAATACAAACAATAAGAAGCTGTCATTTAATCTGATGATTTCATAAGGCATTTGAAACATCTTCAAGAAATGCTATACCATCATTTAAAGATAAGATATTAATGTTTCACAGTAGTTATAGTCTTGAATCACCATCTGAGATACCATAAATGATGCTACCAACTAAAAGAGGCATGATCCTTTAGGCTGGAGGAAGAATACATATAAACATTGACTGCCCCACACAATTGAAGTGAAAAGGGAAAATGCCATAGAAAGAGGAAGGCCTTTCATACTGATTCGTCCTATCAATGCCAAAGGAGCTCATTTATTCAACACACATACACTGAGCTCAAGCAAGTGCCCCAGCTTTGGAAGTAGTGATGAATTAGATGTGCTCCTTCCCTGTAAGGGGCTTCTAATCTGGTGGGAAAAGGGCAGAGACTACACATTCTTAACTTACATTTCATTAGGGTTCCATGAGCAGTGGGTGCTCAGGGATGGGGAGCACAAAGGAGGACCGGAGTAGGCCTGTCAATTCCAACCAATTCTGTTTACAACTCAGCAAAATATAAACCCATTACAACTACATAAATTGCCAGACCACCGAGATAAACAATTTTGCATCTGACTGTGACATGAATGAAGGGTTATCAAGAAGAAACATCCCTTATATACTCCTCAGTGCAAGAGTGAAGATTTGGGACTTCCCCCCATACATTCTAGGGTCCTTATATTGTGTGCCTGCAAATTTAAATTTAGCTAGGTTACTTGAGGTGAGAAAGAATACAAAGTCTATAGTATCAACAGTAGTCTGAACAGGATTAATTTGGACTTGATATATCAATTCATTGAAATTCACCTAGTCAGACCAATGTTTAACAACTTGCAGGCAAACAACCAATTGATTTGCTATCTTATTCTTTTAATAATTGGCTGCTACTTGATGTAGCACAGTGGAAGAGAGCCTGAACATTTAATCAAATCTCTAAGAAATAGCAAGAAGAGCAGATGAAGGACAAGTACTGGAATTAGGGACTCTCCCATCAAGCTGTATGGTTTTAGATAAGTTAATGAACCTCTCTGAAGCTTCAGTCTTTCAATGGTAAAGGGGATAGTAAAAGCATTCACATTGAAGAGCTGATATGAGGATTTAATGAGCTAATGTGTATGACTTTTACGAACTGTCACGGTTCTTAGAAAGTAAAATTTATTATAATCATTATCATCATTAGTAGTTGTAGTAGTAATGCCATTGTTGATTTTTCTGTTCTAGATCTGTTACTTGCTTTTAGGTATATCTCTATTGGTAGGACTTTTCATCCTTTTTGAATTTTCACTCACTCATCTGAAAGATGGCAATGATGAAAGCTGCCCTACCTAACCCAACAAAATAATTCAAGAAATAGTTATATTTGATAGGTGTGTGCCAAAACCTAGGGCTATAGACATTGAGAAAATATGGTTCCTACCTTCGAGGAGTTTCAGTCAGTGAGGAAGATGAATAAGCAGAGAACTGCAACATAGGATTAAGGTGCTCTATGGTACTAGGTGATATGTAGGGTGCTCAGGACACACATAGGAAGGACTACTTATCTAGTAAGGGTAAAGACAGGCTTCTTGAAAGGAGTTGGACAAAAAGGGGATTTGGCAAAAAGAATAGATATCCAAAGACTCAAAGGCAAGAAACAGTTTGCGACTTAGTAATGAACAGTTCAGTCTAGCTGGAGGATAGAGTCCCAGGAAGGGAGAGATGAAAGAAACATTGATGAGGCAAGTAGGAGGCAGACCAGAAGGCCTTCTTCAACAAATGAAGGGGATTGAACATTATACTGAAGTATCCTGAATACAAAGCTGATATTATAAACAAATGTTATAATATATGTGAAAATATTATTTAATTATGAAGTTCTGTTCAAATGTTGCTATTACCATCAGATACAAAGGGATTCAGCTTGAGCTGTTGTACAGAGGGTAGCCCACATTCTCACTTTCCCCATGTCCCTAGCAAATACACACACATACACACACACACACACACAACCTGTCATCTAATTGCTTTCACTTGTAAGTGTGAAGTTCCATGCCAGCTCATCCTCTGCAAGAAACTCAACAAGACAACAAAATTAACTGTAGTTGCATATGGCAATAGCTGCTGTCCATGGTTCTACTTTTACCAATTTTATGTCATCAGAAGCCAAGAGCTCCCAGTGAGGCTTGTCTACTCTCTCCAGGTTGGCTTTTTCTTGCAGTGAAGGGTGAAGCAGATTTGCCCAGGACACTGAATTTGTTTTGCAAAAGGGAGAGAAGAGACACTTCCTGTTAAACAGAGACCATACTGCTTGTCCTTGGACATGTCACTGTGTGGTGGTCAAGGGTCACATCTCTCAAAAGACCACAAGGTAATGGAATCACTGAAGCTCCTAAGTGAAAATAAATGATGCCAATTTTTAAAAGTATAAACACGCCCTTAGAAATTTTATTGTCAACCATCCATAATTCTTGCTGTCAGATGGGCATGCAGCCTCAAAGTCTTAGAGAGCTGCCAACTAATGGTTTATATTGTCACTAATACTTTACAAAAGGCTTGAACATTTAGTTAAAAAGTAAAAATGAGGGATTTGGGAAAGTGCCAGAGATGTAAACTGGGAAGGAGTCCATGGAAAAAGAAAGGAGTCTGATGAATGCCAGGGGTAAAGTATATGTGCACTATTTTAAATTGTCATTTGGGATATAAATTGGGATTCCTGCATCTGAGCCCCTTCATAAGAATTGTTTGAAGGAAAGCTGTAAATTTTTTTCATACAAAAGAAAGGAAAATATCCACCCAAGAAGCTGCAAAAAGGCAATTATTACAAGATGGTCATCCCATTATATGAGTTAGCACCTGCGCTTTCTATTCTGGAGAGAGAAAGAGCTGGAGAACCTGCGTAGTTAATCTTGGAAGAGAAACTGTTTCCATCTTCTGGAATCTATCCTTTTATTGTAAGTTCTCTATGCTTTGGTAATCACAGTTACTTAGTTGATTTGCTTTAAAATGTTCATCTTTCTTAAGCTCCTAAGGCCATGTAATAATGTAAATTCATAACCATTTTTATGACTTTATTGAAACTAATTTATTTTTAGAATTATTAGAACAATTATTAGATAACATTAGGCTGTAATAATTAGAATTTCTTGAAACTCTAATTTATTGAAACCAATTCTAGCAGGTAGCCATAAATAAAACAAGCAAATAATGAATCAGGGACTAGAAAAATCAAACTTAAATATAAAGCATCATGTTCACAATCTATAGCATACAGCCAGAGGAAAAGGGTGCTAAGAAAACTAGCTGACAAAATATATGAATTCTTATAGAAAACTATCTGCTTGCAGTTCAAGAGGGTGTAATCTTAGGGAAAAATAGTTGTGGTAAGGGGATGTTAGAGAAATCTCTCTGCCAAAAATTTTTAGCATGGTCAGCATATCCGCAAGTAATTGATCAAATGCCTAGGAATTATTTTAAATTATTGAGTTTCTGCCTTAGAAAACTTCTGATTTATAAATCCTTCCCTTTTTAGGGTTATAAAGACATCCAGTGGTTTCTACAAAGTTAGGTTAAAAGGCCCATTCAATGCAATTTTTCTCATATTGGTCACATATACCCAAGCTTTGTAAGAGAATAAACAGAATGAATACACTTATTCCTGTAAGTCAGAGAAAGAACCACCAAATATTTAGCCAAATGCAAAATTGAAACAGCTGCTTCAGAGTGAATCCTAAAAAGTAGAATAGTAAGCAGGATGTTATACCGTATTCCAAATGTCAAAATAACATTGATTATACTATGCCGATACACCCATTGGTTCAAGTGATCATGTTAGAGTAACACAACAAGCTTCTATTCATTATCATTCAGATGACAAGTTCTGCACTAAAGGCAGTGAAAAATATAAATTTAGAAGACATAGGAGCTGTTCTTAAGAATATTTCCATTTCCATTTAAAAATTTAAATATAAAACTGAAAAGAAAGTAATATAACCCAGTACATAAAGAGGGACTAAATTTTAAGCAATTATTAATTTATTCTACATTTGTTAAATGCTAGATCTGTGACAAGCACCATATTGGCACTGAGAGGATAAAGACTTAACACACTTATTCTCTGCCCTCAAGAAACTCATACTGTAATTTCCCAAATTGTTTTCCATGAATACTGAAATTTCCCAAACCGCTTTGATCCCTGAACCCTTTTCTCCAAACATGTGTTCTTTGGAGCAATTTGGGAAATGCAGGTTTCAATCCATACATGATATAAAAATTCAAGTAAGAGAAATTTATCTAGGTTACAGTTTTGGAAATCTCTATGGATAACATGGATTTCAATTAAGTCACTAGTTAATGGAATAATTTTTGACTGTTGGATAGTGTCAAGACAGGGTACAGCTGAACAGTGAACACTACAGATGAGAGTTAAAATGACTGGCCCACCTGGACCACAGGACCTTAGACAGAGTAGTGGAAACCAAAATGTAATAGGTGAGTTGAAATCAGTACTGGAGGATCTAAAAATGCAAATTGAAGACCCTGTTCTTAGTTAAGAAAATGTCATGGAGAAAGCCATATTTTGAAAAAGTAACCCAGCCATGCTATTTTAATGTATCCTGCACATTAAAAAAATATTGAATATACTTGAAAGATAATAGGAGCCAAAACTCTTTTTTTCAGCCCCCAAAATTGGGTCAAATGTAATTATGGTTAAAAGAGGTCCAAAAAGTTACTCTGCATAAGAAAACACCCTAAAACTAGATTGAAACAAGGTACAAAGTATGATATACTTCAGTTTATTTCTCAAGAGCATAATCCGTTTGGGACATTAGAAAGTAACCAATTATGAGAGCCAGAAGGAATTGGACTTTGATCTTTGAGGTTCCTTGACAGAAAATATGATATAGCTACAAAAAGTTCTTGAGTTGTAAACTTGGACTGATTAGGCTTAAACCCCATTGATGTCATTTACTATTTGTTTTATTTTCATCTAAAATATTTGCTTTGGTTATATACAGTCATATACTGAAGAAGGCTCTTAAAGCTTAATTTATGAGCTTTAAGAAATTATGTACATTTTTTCCACTTTAGTATTTCAACAAATATTTTCTACACACTTCCTAGACATCAAGAGCTGAGCTAGTCATCAAACAAGCTAGACATGATCACTGTCTCTGTGGAGCTCACTCATATAAATACACAGAAATGTTATGAATGCACAGAAAACTAATAACACATCTCTTGTACCATTTTCATAGACCAGCTTACCATGGCAGATCGTTTATCTTCAATGGTGTGCTTTATACATGTCAGAATTGAACAGGATGCATTAATTTACTATAGATAATAACTAGGCTTTTTAAAGAAAGCATAAAATCATCAATTTGTATTAAAAACCACTTACTGACTTTTGTTGCCATTCAGAGGATGTGATAATTATCACTAGCACTTAGAATGCCAGAGTTGTAATGGCTCGAAAAGATCAAATCATCCTACCTCTCATTTTTACAGGTGAAGAAACTAAAACCAAAAGAGGATAAATGATTTGTCTAAGATCCCACAAATTGTCAGAGGCCAAAAAGGGACATGAGTCAAGCTCCCTTTACAACAGCCCTCTGTTCTTTCCAATACACTAGAAAACACACCAGTTGTTAAAGCAATGAAAAAACTGGAGATTTTGTGGTAAGTCTGTGATGTTTATGTACACCATTCTTTTATTTGGAGATCCACCCCCCACCCCCACTTTCATTGTATTCTTGCTCACCTCATGTGCTTTGGTTGAGGCTCTCATCTAGACTCTCTCTAGTCTTCTGAGTGACAAGTATAGTCATATTACACAGGCCTTACCAATCTATCAGAATGCTTCATCCTCTCTGGACACACTAATTGGTTCAAGGATGGCCATAGGCCCCAAGTTATGTCAGTCAATGTCCATCCTAGGATTATTGACAGATTATCAGGAAAGATATTTCTCTTCTTCCAGAATCATGAACCATCTAGACTGAAAATATAGAACTCTTGGAGTAATATTGTCTACCACAGGGATGAGCCTGCTGGAAGAGGCAGGGGAAGGCAGAAATGCAGAACCAAGAGATAAAAATATAAAGCAAGAAATGTCATGACTAAGTCACCTGGATAGGCTTCTCCCAGATTTTTCTATAAAATTAGCAAGTCGATTTCTTTCCATAATATAGTTTGCTTTTTCACTCACAAATGAAAAAAACAGTCTCTGAAAATAGTCATGATAAAGATTTCCTTCCACAGTATACCTGGTATTATCATCTCCAACTTGAAATGTTTTTGTAATACCGTCAAAAAAAAAACCCCATAAACTTGATGGTCAAGAGCCTTAAAAATTTATAATACGTATTATTAAGAATGACTTAAAATTAGCTATTTAAGAAATTTTGGAAGACAAAAGCACACTGTGGTGGGTAAGATCGTGCCTTTGGAGACATACAGACTTGGCTTATGTGTCAGATCCTGACTTTGCTACTTACGTGCTGTGTGACTTTGGGCAAGGTGCTCAATCTCTTTATTTCTCATCTCATGAAGCCTAAAAAAGAAGTACATGAAATGGCTTCCACCATGCCTACCACATAGTAAGCATTAAATAGATGATAACTATTATTGATTATACTATTATTGCTTCTAATTGTTGTCAATATTGGTAGTAGTGGTTTGTCTTAGTCTGTTCCAACTGCTATAACAGAACACCAAAGACTGAGTGGCTTACCAACAACATAAATTTATTTCTCACAATTCTGGAGGCTGGAAAGTCCAAGATCAAAGTGCCAGCAGACTCAATGTCTAATGAGGGCCCTCTTTTTTGTTTATAGAGGACAATTTCTGGCTGTATCTTCACATGGCAGCACAGTAGGGAAGCTCTCCAGAGTGTCTTGTATAAGGGCACTGATCCCATTCATCAGGGTTCCACAGTCATGACCTAATCACACTGTGGCTTAGGATCTCAACATGTAAATTTTGGGAAAGACATGCATCCAGTCTACAACCTACTGCCCCTGCCCCTCCCCTGCCCAAATTCATATCTTCACATGCAAAATACGTTCATCACATCCCAATACCAGTATCAACTCTTAAGTACAAAATACAAAATCCAAAGTCTCATCTAAATATCCTCAAAATTAGATATGGGTAAGACTCAAGGTATAATTCATCTTGAGGCAAATTTCCCTCCAGCTGTGAGCCTGTGAAACCAAACAAGTTATGTGCTTCCAAATACAATGCTGGGACACACATGGAACAGACATTTCAATTCCAAAATGAGAAAGAGGAAAGGCTAAAGAGTAACAGTTCCCAAATAAGTTCAGACTACAAGACAAGCTTTATCAGTTATTAAGGCTTAGGAGTAATCTTCTTTGGCTCAATGCTCTGTCCTCCAGGCCCACTAGGGTGGCAACGTCAGTAGAATGGCCCCACAGTGGCCCACAGTTCAGTATAATGGCCCCAAGGTAGATTTCACCCTGGGCCCTGGCACTGCAGCTCTCTGGGGATGGCATCATAGGCCTATTGTTCTGGTGAGTTTCATCTTTTGAAACCTAAATGGAGGTAGTCATGTGCCCCAGGCCTGGCCTATGCACTCTGCACACCAGTGCCACATGGATGCCATGGAAGTTTGCTGCCTGAATCCTCCAGAGGGGCAGCCACTATGGCCCAGACAACACTGGGGCTGCTGGAACCACACCTGGAATGGCCAAAGAGCACGGTGCCAGAGTGTGAAGAGTGGAGCCTGTGATGTGAGGCAATTCCAGGCAGCATATGCTGAGGTCTCATAGGCACAGGCAACCCCTCCTTTGAAACCACTCTTCACCCTGGGTCCTTGCACTTTGGGCATGTAATGGGAGCAGCTTAATTATCTCTGAATTGTCTTTGGGGTTATTCTTTCATTGTCTTGAAGAAAAGCTCCTAGCTTCTGTTAAGTTTTCTAATCTACATGTGTCTCCTTATCAAACAGTGACTTGACAACACTGCTGGTGTTCTCTTCTTCTTTTTTTTTTTATTTTTTTTTCCAGTATAATTAGACTGAGAGTTTTCTAAATCTTTATGTTCTGCTTCCTTTTTTCTTAATAATTCCACATTTAAGCCATTTCTCTCTTTGTGTTTCAATATAAGCAGTCAGGAGGAGTCAAGCTGCATATTCAACACTTTGCTTAGAAATCACTTCAGCTAAATATTCAGTTTCATTGCTCACAACTTCTACCTTTCACAAAACACCATCACATGAACACAGTTCAATTATTTGCCACTTTGTCACAAGGATTAGTTTTTCTTCATTGTGTAATAACGTGTTTCTCATTTCCATCTAATGTCTCATCAGAATGGCCTTTACCATCCACATCTCTACCTGCAATCTGTTCATGATTACTAAGGTAATCTCAAAGATTAAGCCCTTCTCTACAGTTCTCCTATCTTTCTGAGCCATCACCAGAATCACATGTAGAAGTTCCTCCATGTGGCAATATTAGCTTTCCCTACCATGCATCTCAAAACTTAGTATGACTATAGTTAACAATAGTTTACTCTATATTTCAGAAATATATAGAAGAGAAGATTTAGAATGTTCCCAACACAAAGAAGTGATAACTATTTGAGGTGATGGATATCCTAAGTGTCCTCATTTGACTATTACACTCTGTATGCATGAATCAAAATATTACATGCATTACATAAACATGTATAATCATTACGTCTCCACACACACACACACACAGAAATTTCCATCCTCTCCCCATTACCCTGTTCCAAAGACACTTGTACATCTTTAGGTATTTGTTACAGCAGCAGCCCTACCTCTTGGTACTAATTTCTTTCTTAGTCTATTCAGATCAGTATAACAAAATATCATAGACTAAGCAACTTATCAATAACAGAAATGTATTTCTCATCACCCCAGAGGCTGGGAAATCTAAGATCAAGTCACCAGCAGATTTAGTGTCTGGTGAAGGCTTGCTTCCTGGTTCATAGATGGTCATTGCCTCATCCTCACGTGGCCACTGTGAGGAAGGCTTCATGATGGCTTCCACCGTGAGGAAGCTCTCCAGTCTCTTTTACAAAAGCACTAATCCCACTCATAAAGGTTCTTCCCCCGTGACCTAAACATCAACCAAAGTTCCTACTTCTTGATACCATCACATTGAGGATTAGCATTTCAACATATGAATTTGGGGAGGAGAGTGGAAACAAACATTCAGACTATAGCATAGTGGTAGGTACCAACTATATGCAATGACTCTACTGAGCATTCAGGATGTAAAATGAAATAAGGTACAATTCTTGCTCTTCAAAGAGCTAATAACCCTGTTTAGAATATTGACAGGTGTCAATAAAGAATATCTGCCACAGACATTCTGGAGTTTGGGGATGAGAGAGATAACCATGAACTTCAGTGTTTGGGGAAAATTCAATTGTCTGAAATTTAAATTGCAATTAAAATTTATTTTGTTCCTATTTTTGCCAGCAAACACATTATATAGTAATTTAAATGTATTTCTGTTCCAATTTTTGCTAGCAAACATACACTGAAGCTAAAGTAAAAATATGGAAAACAAAAAGTGAAAGAAATCTAAATGACGAGTTAGCCAAATTCCCCATTTTACAAATTAAGAAAATGAAGTCGCTAAAGAGAAGAGGCTTGCCCAGATCACACAGCTGACCACTGGAAAAACGAGGGCAAGAAGTCAGTTTGAGGCTTATCATGCTGTGGCTTCTCAGTTTTGAGCCTTCTGAAGTTTAAGACTGCTGTATTTTCCCTCTGAATGGAGTAGCTAACCCATGTCATATGCAACTTAACTATACAGCAACCTCCATCTCAAATCTGTCAGCTTGAGGACTGTATCACTTTCTGTGATCTCTGTTTTTGTCATTAGTTAATTCCCTAAATTGACCTGCATTCAACTTCTTTATTGAAGTCATTTATTTTAAAAGGTTCAATTGGTGGTTTGTTGAAAGACACATCATTTTTCTCATGATAGTATCAGCTTCACTCTACAAATTGTTTTCCTCTTAAGCAGAAATCAGGAACAGGAACTGAAATTGTTCTCTTGTTTTGATAATGATCTTGTTTCCTTTGGAGAGGATCTGCCCTAAGCAGCAGAGTCTAGCCCCCTTGGACTGAGATTCCAAATTCCTGCCTGCCTAGAGAGTTCCACAGACTTGAAACAGAATTCCTAGTACCAGATTAGCATCTCCGCCTAGGGGATAACCATGCTCTGATTTAACTTGCAAGTTTTTTCTGATGCTGAAAACCCTGCTAGTTCTAAAATTCTAAATGCTTACTCAACTTATTTCCACGATTTAGAGTTTTAGAAGAATAAACATAAACATGTAATTTCTTTTCTGGCCTCTCAACCAGTGATACATCAGAAACATAAAGTTTGAAATGTTTTTTCAGGTACCTTATCTCCCCAATCCAATCCCACTTTACATTTATAGGGATTTGTTCTAGAAAGCCAAACCATCAAGGCACAGATTTGAATTCATTTTCTGAAACTTCTCAGATTTTCCATCCTTGCTGACAAATCACAAGAAATTTTACATTTTTCCCCCATTCTTTGATAGCCTCCTGGCGCCCTGTCGTTCTGTCACCAGCTGGATTATAATCCACTAATTGTGGTGGATTCCAAAGAGACAGAAGGATGTTTTCAATCCATTTGTTATTATAATGAAAGCGAATCACCCCATAAACCTTGTTAAAACCTCATTTAATCTAAAACAAAATAGAGGTACCAAGACACTTAAGCAGGAACACGGTAATATCAACATCCATCAAAGCAAAAATAAGTGGAAGGAGGCCTAGAAAAGTAGTTCTAGAAGGCTTGTGACCATCCCAGGATGACTGAGGGCTGCCCTTTTAACTTCTTAGCCTTTGATTCCAAGTGGTTTAACCCTCACTGTGTCATAAATAGAAAGTCTTGCATACTTGTTCTCAAACTTTAGGGTACAAGTACTTAGAAAAACTTTGACTCAGAGTGTGTAGCCAAAACACTAGAAAAATGAATTAAAGAACAGCAGTTTCATCAGAGATCTTAGAGATCATCTGTTAACAATACCATCACTTTACAGATGTGCAAACTGAAGCGCAGAGTGGAGAAGTGAGCAGGGTTCTCTCCAAAGAGTCTTTTAAAATAGACTTAAGGTCATATGATATAGGATTTGCCAATACTCATTATTTTAGTCTTGGCCCTGTCACTTACTAGCTGCATGACCCTCTCCATGCCTCAGTTTCCTCACTAGGGATAACAATAATGGTGATGAACAACCTCATGAAGTGTTATAAGGATTAAATAAAATATACACATGAAATGCTAATCACATAGTAAGCATTTGAAAAATAATAGGCATCACTATTTATGATGTGAAATTTTAGTACAACACACCTGGGGAAACAGGTCAAACCAAAGGCTCCTCTCCCCTCATGCTTTTTCTCAGTCATTTCCCTCTCTTTCATTCAAAGATGTGTCCTATAAGCACAAAACGTGGAGTTAGGAGACGTACTGTTTAGTCTCAGCTTTGCCATACTCATGTTGGTGACCTTGGGCAACTCAATTTACCAATCTGGGCCTCAGTCTCCTCATTCATAAGAAGGGAAAGTAGAATCAGGTGGTGCCTATAGTACTAACCAACACGAATATTAAATCAATTCTAGAATCTAGACTACTGACCAGCTGCCCAGGCCATTTCTCTGGATTGCTGGTCAATGAGAAAATCTTCTGTGATGCTTAGCCACACTGTTAGCTTCTCAGGGACTGAGAGAAGGTGAAGCTCTAAGCTCAGCTCTCCATTCCAGGGTCACTTTCCAGGAGTTACTCTAAAAACCCCCAGTAACTCCCCATGATTTGCTAAAGCCTGGAAGACCCCACCTCTCACAAACTCTGTCCTCCACCTGCCTGTTGTGGGCCTTCAACAATCCCCCATTTCTCTCCCCAGCCTCCCTAACCCCAAGGATTCTGAGCTACTTTCAAGGGAACCTGGTATATTAGGCTGCTCTTGGATTGCTATAAAGAAATACCTGATGCTGGGTAATTTATAAAGAAAATACGTTTAATTGGTTCACAGTTCTGCAGGCTGTACAGGAAGCATGGTGCCAGCATCCTCTTGGCTTCTGGTGAGGCCTCAGGGAGCTTTTACTCATGGCGGAAGGCAACATCAGAGGAGGCACATCACATGGCCAGAGAGGAAGCAAGAGAGAGGAAGAAAAGGAAGTCCCAAGCTTTTTTAAACAACTAGATCTCGTCCAAACTCACTGAGTGAGAACTCACTTGTCACCAAAGGGATAGTGCTTAACTATTCATGAGGGATCTGTTCCCATGAGCCAGTCACCACCCATAAGGCCCCACCTCCAACATTGGGAACTACATTTCAACATGAGATTTGGAAAAGACAAATATCCAAACTGTATTACCTAGTTATGAGGGAATAAGAGCAATGTGGCTGAAGAGTTCCATAGTAGTTGAACCAGAAAATTTTCATTTTCTAAGTTTCCTGTTTTCAATAAATGCACATCACCAAAGAGACAGAGAGAACTCTGGGAATGAAATTCAGAGCAGTCATGTCTATAAGACAGTGTCTGTAAGCCCTAATGAGATTTTCTAGATTTGTTTAATGCCTGTAGAGGGTTTTTTAATATGCAAAGTGTTGTTCTAAGAGCTTCACCTAGAGAGCTTCACCTAGGGTATCTTTATCACAATCCTAGGAGGCAGGTGCTTTATTATGGGTATTTTACAAATGAAAAAATTGAGACACAACTCTACCATGATCAAGCTGGTGATTTTCCTGGCCACTCCAACTATGATGTAATATGCTTGCCATATTTATCATCTGTGGTTTTGATGCAGGTTGGTGTTTTTTCTTTTTAAGGAGAATTTGCTTACTTCATTACAAGTTTTAATTGAGCCTTCTTCATGCTATAGAAATATCTGCTATATAGATAGCAGATGCATAAAATCATTAAATACTATTTAAAACTCTCAACAAGATTATTTGTTTTTCCAACAGTTCTTCCCTGACATGGTTATTACTGACAATCTAGACTTATGCATGTTCAACTAAATTGACCTGGCACGTGCTGCTAATACAATCTGAGTGATCTTTCATTGCCCAATTTCACATCCTCAGATGAAATTATACACATAGGGGTAAGAAATAGTAAACATTTGCCATTCTTGTCAGCAACTTGAGATTGTGTTAATATCAAGACTGCCTTTTCTTCTGAATGTCTCTTTTTAAATAAATAATCCTTTAAATTGAAGTGCTTCCATTTCTATATTAGTAAGGGTTCTTTAGAGAAATAGAACCACTAGGAGATGGATGGATGGATGGATAGATGGATAATCGAGATTTATTCTAAGAAATTGGCTTATGCAATTATGGAGGCTGAAAAGTCCCAAGATCTTCCATCTGCAAGCTGAGCACCCAGGAAAGATAGTGGTGAAGTTCAATCTGAGTCTAAAGGTCTGAGAACCAGGAGTGCCAATGGTGTAAGTTCTAGTCTGAGGGTAGAAGAAGACCGACGTCACAGCTCAACAGTAGGGCAGAGGGAACAAATTCTCCCTTCTGCTATCGTTTTGTTCTGTTCAGGCCCTCAAGGGATTTGATGAGGCCCACCCACACTGGGGAGAACAATCTGCCTTACTCAGTCTACTGATTCAAATGTCAACCTCATCTGGAAACACCTCATCACAAACTAAACCCAGAAATAATGTTCAACCAATATATTAGTCTGTCTTCATGCTGCTGATAAAGACATACCCGAAATGGCAATTTACAAAAGAAAGAGGTTTATTGGACTTACAGTTCCACGTGGCTGGAGAGGTCTCACAATCGTGGCAGAAGGTGAAAGGCACATCTCACATGGCAGCAGACAAGAGAAGAGAGCTTGTGCAGGGAAATTCCTTTTTTTTAAACCATCAGATCTCGTGAGAATCATTCACTATCACAAGAACAGCACGGGAAAGACCCACCCCCATAATTCAATCACCTCCTACTGAGTTCCTCCCATGACAAGTGGAATTGTGGGAGTTACCATTCAAAATGAGATCTGGGTGGGGACACAGTCAAACCATATCAACCAAATATCTGGGCACCCCACACTCTATTCAACTTGACACATAAAATTAACCATCACAATTCCTCTAAGTTAAATGACACTGTTTAGAAATCAAATTGTGAAACATTAGGAAGTGGTAAAAAATTGTAAAAGTGGTAAAAATTGACTATTTTTTCTGGTCATAAGAAGTTTCACATATTCATTTTTCTTCTATTCATATGTAAAACTCTTTAAGGCCAGGAATCATGTTATTCAAGCTTGTGTTCCCCTTAAAACTTAGACTGTTTCTTAAAACAGAGGAGGTACAGTACAACTAAGTTGGAGACAATAATATAAAGTCATTGAACAATTAAAGTGAATTATGGGATCAGTTCATTTACACTAAAATGTAATTCCTAAGCAAAAGCACTTATTATTTAGAGGACACACTATGTGCAAGTTCGGCATTTAATGCCTAAATTATCCATTGAAACGAGTGTTATTCTTCCCAGAGGTGTTCACATGGATCTGCAGCTCAGGCCAAATTAATAGCAACTGTGGCCAACATCTTAATTTTTTCCCTTGCTAAATTACTATGGAAATGAATTTTAGCAACTTAATCCACCCAGCTTAAACTAATTCTTCATTAAAGCATAACTTTCTCCCATAGGGAAACTTCTAAATCCAGCAGATAGAAGCATGAACACCTCCGGTTTGTTTTAATTATTTTTCTTAAATGAGAAGCTGAGCGCATTCTGCCAAGGATTAAATCACTTCAGGTCTCACAAATTTGGTATTCTCAAACTAAATCCATGTTCTCATGTTGCAATTCTTTTGCAACTAGAAGAAAACCACTTCATGCCACTATGGAAAAAGTATTTAAATGACCCAAGAAGGTGGCAAAAGCTTAGGCAAGTCTGTATCTCCTAACATTTCTACTACGTTCAATGTTAATATCCTAAAAGGCTATGTATTATATTTCTCTTTCAACCTCTAATAGGCTTTTCTTATCTGATTTCAAATAAGCGAAAAATTATTTTATAAAGTTAAAACACTGAAGAGAATGAGAAGACAAACCACAGGTTAGGACAAAATATTTGCAGAAGACATACCTGATAAAGGACTGTTATCCAAAGTATATTAAGAACTCTTAAAACTCAACAATAACAAAATAAACAATCCAATTTAAAAAACGAACCAAAGATCTAAACAGACATTTCACCAAAGAAGATATATGATGACAAACAGGTATATGAAAACATGCGGTACATTATATGTTGTCAGGAAAATGCAAATTAAGATAATAATATATCATTGTTATATATAATAATAATATAATAATAATAATATATATCATTATTCACCTATTAGATTGACCCAGATCCAGAACACTGACAACACCAAATGCTGTTGAGTGAGGATGTGAAGCCACAGGAACTTTCATTCATTGCTAGTGGGAATGCAAATTAGTAGTCACTTTAGAAGACAGTTTGACAGTTCCTTACAAAACTAAACATATTCTAATCATATGATCCACTAATCTCACTCCCTGATATTTACTCAAAGGAGTTTAAACTTGTGTCACAGAAAAACCTGCACACAGATGTTTTTAGCAGGTTTATTTATAATTTCCAAAGCTTGGAAGCAACCAAGATGTCTTTCAGTAGACGAAAGATAAACTGCGGTTCATTCTTATAATGGAATATTATTCAGCATTCGAAAGAAATGAGCTATCAAGCCCTGAAAATATGCGGAGTAAACTTAAATACATATTACTAAGTGAAAGAAGCCAATCTGGAAAAGCTACATGCTATATGACTCCAATTATGTGACATTCTGGAGAAGGCAAAACTATGGAGACAATAAAAAGATCAGTGGTTGTCAGGGGTTGAGGGGAGGGAGGGATGAATAGGTGGAGCAGAGAGGATTTTTAAGGCAGCAAAACTACTCTGTATGATATATAATTGTAGACACATATCATTATGCACCGAATCCACAGAACATACAACACCAAGAGTAACCCCTAATGCAAACTATGGACTCTGGGTGATTATGGTGTGTCAATGCAGGTTCATTAACTGTAACAAACGGACCACTCTGGTGAAGGATGTTCACAATGGGGGAGGCTATGCAAGTGTGAAAGCAGGGGGTATATGGAAGATCCCTGTAATTTCCTCTGAATTTTGCTGCAAACCTAAAACTGCTTTAAAGCAATAAAGTCTATTTTTTAAAAAGTTAAACACTGGCTTAACATCAGAATCTATTCTCATAAAGTGGATCCAAGTTTTTCTATTTTTGTTTAATATATCTGCTTATTCTTAATCACAGAACATTTTATAACATTGATTACTCTTTTGAAAATAGCAATTTAAATGGATTTAAAGGGTCTATTCTTTGACTCTAAAATTCCACTTGAAGATATCAATCCCACGGAGATGTTTTACACATGCACAAGAAATGTATACAAGGTGTTCACTGCAACCTTGATTATAAGTCAAAAAGTTTTAACTAACCAAAATGTCCATCAGTGGCAGAATACCTAAATAAAAATACATTACATTAATACTACCATATAATGTGGAATGAAGTGAAACTATGCTATGTAATATGACATCATATTCAAGGCACATTGTGTGATAGAAAAAAGTGTCACAATTCAGCCTCATATGTGTAAGGAACCACTTGCCTTGCACTAAGCAAATCAGCATAGTTTGGTAGGTACCCATACATATGCAAATGAATGGAAAAAGCTTTAGAAAGATAAACTCCAGCGGTAGCAAGCTTCTGCCTCTGGAAAGAGGAGTAGAATTAAGAAGAGGATACACCAATGTAGACTTTAATTTTGTTTCATTGTTCATAGTTTTTATAAGAAGATACTCATGTACTACTAATATAATTATAAAAAAAGTTTAAAGCCTTTATAGTTCAACTTACTTTGCCAGGAATAGCTTAAAATCTACAATGCTGAATGTAGCACTAGTGTCCAGAATGAGGTGACACCAGGTCTGAACTATAACTTTATAGCAGCATCAGAAGGATAGAAAAACTAGGCTAGGAGGAAAATGCTCTTATTAAAATACTAAAAAATTTAATAACCACAATGAGAACATTGACATCTAATAAAGCATATGTCTCATAATTGAATTATTCTCACTTTTACCTGTGTGGTCAAGCATGAAAGTTTGCTTTTAATTTACTTTACAAGACCTTCTCCATATCCTTCTCCCCAACTACACAGCGTATTATTAAGGCAATAAAATAAATCAAATTCCGCGTAATTCAGCATCTGAGGCACACTTGAAAAGCCAATTCAACAAAGAAGATTTTGAGAATGGTGGTATGAGAAATAGTCTTCACACCTCTGAGACTCAACATATGCACCCAATCAAAAAAGCAATCCTCTTCTTCAAAGCTCAGAAACAAAGTTTGGACTGTATTTCCCATTAAATTTCTAAAATGTCACATCAACATACCACAGAATGCAGACATTGCGTCATATTTTTCTTCACTGTGAAATATTTTAACATGAGTTGATGGGTACCTGCTTTGAGATTTCAGATAATGCTATCAGAATTCTTGTAGGCAAATGATACCAGAGTAAGAGGCAACTTCTTGGAACGATGCAGTTCAATTACTGTGCAGCCACTGATCTAGATTAAATGGCATAGGCCATATTAGAACAATCTTTGAATATATCCTGGAGTCCATTGTACTCTCACTTTTCAGATCCTTATATGAGAGCATGCAATATCACTTATACAAAATCACTTTGCATCAATTCAGAGTAGATACCCAAAGAATCATGTGCTCCTACAGACGTGAGCTTTAAAGGATCCAATCAAATTATTTCTTACTCATTTGATGACCTTTTAAACTTTAGAAGAAATAAGTTTGATGTACTTGGATAAAATCAAACTCAGGGAATTCTTGTGTTTTGTATCCAAAACAATGTTTCTCAAACAGGCACATTTTGCCTCCCAGGGGATATTTGACAATGTCTAGATACATTTTTAGCTGTCACAAATCAAGGGGGAAATTCCTACTGGCATCTAGTGAGTAGACATCAAGAATGCTAAACATCCTACAATGTACACGAGTATCTTTACAACAAAGAATTATTTGACCCAAATTGCCAATAGTGTCAAGGTTCTTTCAGAAACAAGTTTCTTCCAAATTAATTGTAATTTTTCCTTCCGCTGCACAAGCAAATTTCTTCCAAGAGTTGACTATAGTCTCTGTCTTTGCCTCTCCACCTTCCACTCACACCACATCCCACCACAATCTGGACTCTGCACCCCTCACTAACAAAACAACCCTCACTGACACCACTAGTGAGCTCCTATAAACCAGTCCAATGAATACTTCTCATCTGGTTTGACCTCTTTCTTGAAAGATTCTCTCCTCTTGCTTCCAAGAACCCTCCATTCCCCTGGTTTGCCTCCTCTCTTTCATCACTGTCTCATTTGTGTGTTTATGTAGCCACTACATGTTGGATTCCTCCATTCAGTTTTAGGCCCTCCCTCTCATTAACTTTTTTCGAGGTAACTGTATTAGTTTCCTATTGCTGCTGTAACAAATATTCAACAACTTCATAGCTTAAAATGACACCAATTTATGATCTCACAATTCTGGAGATCAGAATTCTGAAATGGGTCTCACTGAGCTAGGCTAAAATCAGGGTTTCAGGGTGGTTGTGTTCCTTTTGGGAGACTCTAGGGAAAAATCTATTTCTTGTATTCTCCAGATTCTAGAGCTGCCCCAGTCTTGGCTAGGGACTCCCTTCCATTTTACAAGCCAGTAATGACTGGTTAAGTTTTTCTCACATTGCATCACTCTAATACTGACTCCTCTGCTTCCCTCTCCCATATTTAAGGACACTTGTGATTGCACTATGACCACTCAGATAATCCAGGATAATGTCCCTACTTTACAGTCAGCTGAATAGCAATGTTAATTCCATCAGCAATCTGAATTCCCCTTTCCCAAATAGAATAACATATTCATGGGTTCTGATAATTAGGACATGGACATCTTTGGGAGGTTATTGTTCTATCTACCACAGTAATTTACCTTCAATTACTATATATATGTACACAGGTGCCTCCTAATTTTTTATTTTGTGTCTCTATTCTAGACTTCTCTTATAAGCCACACACCCACATACCCAAGAGTTTATGGGAGAACTATAGTTCCTACCAAACTCATAGGCTTCCTCCCTAAAGACGATCCTTTGCCAGTGTTCCCTGATTTAGTGAACAGCCTCATTAGCCATTGTTATGCAAGTTAGAAATGTGGAAATTGATCACCCCTAATAGCTCCTTTTCCTTTCCCTCCATTTCCAATCCTTTCATTCTTCATATGGCAGAATGATCTTTTTGGAACTCAAATCTGATTCTGTCATCCTCCTGCTTAAATTCTGTAATGGCTTCCTGTTTAGGGATTAAAAACAAAACACTTGAATATGGATGACAAGGCTCTGCACAATCTGGCCTCTTCTCTCCAGCCTCGCACAGCACCATACCATATTGCTCTTCTCCCAGCCTGAGAAAGCACCAGCCTCCTTCCTCTCCTCAAGCAGCCTTGGTACACACTGTTCTCTGGAGGGACTTTTTCTGTCACTTCTCTTTCGCCATCTTTAACTTCTGTTCACCCTTAGCGCACAACGTAACCACCATCTCTTTAGGGAAGCCTTCCCTGACATCCCTTGCTCAAGCCTTAAAGCACCATGTGCTTGTCTTTTGTAGCATTTAGCATAGTTGCAATTTTTAATTTCCTTGTGAGATTATTTGATTCATAAATAGTCCTCTTCCCTGTTTAGTTGTATGTTCCATGAGAATAGGGACAGTGTCTGTACTCACCACTGAACCCCAGTGCCTAGTCTAGGTCCTGGCTCAAGGTTGGCACTCAATAACTATTTGTTAAATGGATGCATAAGTGAATGAACCAGTGAGTAGGATGTGTACTTCTATACTAGTCATAGCAATTATCAGCTAGTCAACTTGCCGCTCGTTCCTTCAACAAAGTTTTACTGGATGTGTCTTTGTTTCAAATATGAGCAAGCTATATTGCTTTACTTCATTTATGAGTCAGAATCTCTGAGAGTCATAATATAGTATAATAATTGTACTGAAAGGTCAAGAAGAAAGGAAAATGCTATTTTGACATCCCTTGATTTCTGGTCTAGATTTTGTTTTCTTCCCCTGAGATGAATTTGGACTTCTCTACAGGAATGTGGCTTCACTCCCTGTCTCAGCATCATTGGTAACAATTCTCAAAGCTGCCGATGGCAGTTGTGGACACTCATTGCAGATGACAGCAGACTTCAACATGGCATTGACTTGCATGATGTTTTTCAAAGGCGTAAGGAGTTCAGTCATGTGTCAGAGCTGCTCATGTTAAATGATCTATTAGGCTCCATGATCTTCACAAAGGTCATCTGTCACATCATAGGCCAGATGTGTCACCTTATTTAATAGAATATGAAAGCAAACTCCAAAACTAACCAGAGGGAAATTGGCATATGTCACTGCTGACTGATCAAAAGCTGAAGGTCTCAGTTTATATCCCGTTACATAAATGAAAGCTCCTCACCTTAACCAGTACGTAAATGTGTAACAGTTAAAGACCTTGTAACTTAATAGCAATTGAATTTTAATAGTTATAGTATTCTTGACTTAATCTTATAATGAGTATTGTTATAATTAAGATAAATGAAAACCTTTTTATTTTTATTTTTTTGCTTCATAATAAAAACTTGTGGGAGGAGAAAATGAAAATGTAAAACTGAATTTGCTAAACAGGAAATATTTTATTCATGAAGTTCAAGAATTCATTTGCCAATATAACTGTATGATAATTGTGGAGATCTTGTGAGATCCCTAAGTTGGCTGAAGGCAATGTCATACACAGCAAGATCAAACTTGAAGGAAAACTCACTGTATCAATTAAATTGAAATCAAATTTAAGAAGTGTTCCTGAAGAGGATGAATATAGAATTCTGTAGGAGAGCCTAAACTAGTTGCCACTAGGCTAACTAGCAATGGCAATTATAAAACTTAATTCTAGGGAAAAATAATACAATTCATGTATTTTTGCTAGAAATTGTGTGTACGTATTATATATGATATAATTTGATATCACAAAAAATATCAGCTGAGTTCACTGTGAGTCTTGATCCTAAGATATTTAAAATTAAAAGAGAAACGTGTGCTTCAGACTGACATTTTGCTATTGATACGTATAATCTTTAGGTTTCTCTTTTTGTGTTTTTTCCCCTTGTTATAGTCCAAGTAGTCATACCAATAATCTGGAAGGCTGTTAAGATGATTTTGAGACATAAGCTGCATCCTTTAGAGAACTCACAGGTGTAAAATTTTTTAAATGGACTAGGACCTTGTAGAGTTTCAAATCTTCTTCCCTTTCAGACAAGCACTTGTACACAAAGCTGCTGAGTTATTTCTCCAAAACACACAGTTACTGATAGAGTAGACTGAGACGACAGCCTACGCACTTACAGCTCTGTTACTTTCTGGGATATCATGATGCTTCCCACAGCACTAAATTTTTTCTGACATGATTAGTCTCCATAGTCTTTTCCTCAAGTGGCATGACTGCCTTCTTCCACTTAAAAGAGACATTAAAAGACCCAAAGAACACAAACCATTAAGAAGAACTGATAAATTAACAACATTGTAATTTAGAGGTTTGGCACAACAAAGGACACCATAAACAAAATGAACGAAGAGCTCCAGATGAGGGGAAGACATTAGGACTGGACAGAACTGAAAAGTGATTCATCTCTAAGAGCTCCTATAATTCAAAAAGAAAAAAGATTACCTGAAAACAAACCAAAAACATGGGCAAAGAATATGAGGCAGCAATTCATAGACCAAGACACCCAAATGGATAATAGATGAATGAAAAGTTTCTCGACCACACTGGTAGAAAGTTATAAATTAAAACAGCAATGAGATAGCATCAAATGGACAAAAATGTTAAAAGTCTGATGATACTGAATCCTGGCCATGATGTAGAGAACTACCATATCCTGCTGATAAGAGTTTAAGTTGGTGCAATCGATTTGGACAACCACTGACAATAACTAGTAAAGTTGAAAATGTGTATACTGTAAAATCCAGCAAAGCATTCTCCTAGATCAGTTGTTCTCAACAGGAGGGAAGTGGGATCAGGGAGGAGTGGTGGTTCTTCACTCAGGAGTCATTTAGCAAAGCCTGAAGACCATTTTGGTTGTCACAGCTGAGGTGAGGTGTCCTTGGTACCTAGTGGATAGAGGTATCTAGTGGATAGAGGCTAGGGATCTGTCCTACAATGCACAGGTCACCTCTATCCCCCCAAAGAATTATCTGGCTCAAAATATGAATAATGTTAAACTGGGAAACCATCTGTAGTGAGCTGAATGGCGTCCTTCAAAAGTTACATCCACCTGGAACCAGTGAATGTGACCATATTTTGGAAAAGGGTTTATGCAGATGTAACTAATTTAAGGATCTCAAGATGAGATAATCCTGAATTATGCAGGTGAGCCCTAAATCTAGTGACAAGTGTCCTTATAAGAAGAGAGAACAGACAGGAGAGAGACACAGAAGAACACCACGTGAAGACAGGCAGAGACTGGAGCAATGTGCAGCTACATGTCCGGGAATATGCCAGTGGCAATCAGAAGCTGGAAGAGGCAAGACATGGAATCTCCCAGGAGCCTCTAGAGGAAGTGCCCAATACCTTTACTTCAGGTTTTTGACTTTCAGAAATGTGACAGAAAAAATCTGTGTTGTTTTAGGCCACCTGAAGGAAAGGAAAAAGGTACAAAGTTAGTCATTGAAGTGTCATTCATTATAACAAAATATCTGAAACAATCTGAATTTCTATCAGGATCATCCAGCAATCTTTCTCCTGGGTGTATACCTAAAGGAGATGAATTTACCACCTTAGAAAAGTATCCACACTCCCACCTTCATTGTGCCATTATTCACGATAGCCCAGATATGGAAACAGCCTAAGTGTCCACTGACAAAAGACTGGATAAATATATAATTCCATCAAAAAAGCGATTTTGCCATTTGCCACAACATGATGAGGCCTGGCGGACACTATGCTAAGTGAAATAAGCCAGACACATAAAGGAAACTAATTTTGCATATTATTTAAATGTGGAATCTTAAAAAAAAAAACAAGAAAGAGATTGAGAAATGTGCAGAGACAGAGAACAAAACAACGGTTACCAGGGGTGTGGGATAAGGGAAGTGAAAATGGGGAGGTGCAGTTCAAAGGATACAGAGTAGCAAATATATAGTCATGAGGACTACAGCTAATAAAATTGTATTGCATTAGGGATTTGTGTTAAATGAGTAGATTGTAGCCGCTCTTGTCATATAAGAGCATGGGAGCTGATTAATGTGTCCATTTTCTTTACTATTCTAACCATTTTACTACTATATATATATATCCCATAGCATCATATAATAAACTTCAAATACACACAATAAAATTTATTTTAAAATAGACAAAATAAAAAAGAGGAAAACTTATTGGGAGATGTTGGTCAAAGGGTACAAAGGTTCAATAATACAGAATGAGTAAGTTCTAAAGAACTAATATACATCATGGTGACTGTAGTTAGTAATGCTGTATTGCATACTTGAAATGTGCTAAGAAAGTAGATCTTAAATGTTCTCACTCCCAAAAAAGGTAACTGTGGATGTGATCATTAGATTGATTATGGTAATCACTTCACAGTGTATGACAAATAAAACAAAATAAAATATCACTTTTTGTACCTTAAATATATACAATTCTTATTTGTCAATTATACCTCCATAAATTGGCATACGAGAAGAATAAAATGTATTGAGCCCTTGTAGAAAAGGATAATTTATAATTTGGAATTTTTGTTCCTGAATAAAGAATATCAAAATTTGTTTTAAAAAGAAGAAACCTGAAAAATATACTGAAGTATATTCACTTAATGCTTTACAGCAGTAAAAATGAATTAGAGCTGTTTATATCAGCATGCATTAATTTGAAAAATACAATACTGAGAGAATAAAAGCCAGTTCCAAAGGCTATAAGTGGCATAATATTATTTACATAAAAATTTTAAAACTGCAAATATTATATAATATTTATGGATATCTGAATATCTAAATTCATGGCAAAGGTATAATATGTGGGTGATAAACACTGAACCCACAATAGTAATTATCCCTGTAGGGGATGGAAAGGAAAAGGAGACAGGGAGGGTGCACAGAAAGCTCTTACTTGCATCTGAAATGTCTAATTTATTTAGTTACAATAAATAGATAGGATGCAGATTTGGCATGATATTAAGATCTCATAAAGCTGGGTATTTGGCATGTTGTGATAGCCTCTGTTCTTGTCTATTTTAAATCATCTATGATAAAATTAACTATTCAGTGTTTTTAAGACTTGGAAATTTGTGCCATAAAAAATAAATCAGAATGTCTATAGATGTCAGGAGAGTAAGGAAGAGAGAGTGAAATGATAAGGAAACAGGATATAGATGGGATATTTGATCCCACACAGAGATTGAGCCCTAACACAGAAAAAAAAATTTTTAACCATTTCTGCAGGATTTCTCCTTATTTTCCTCCACAACTCGATATCTCCTAGTTCTTTTATTATTTGGTTTCAGTTGAGAACATTCTTAAGGGACCTCCTCCTTAGTTTTTTCTTTTTACATCCAGTTTGAGATTGAATCTGTAATGGTTGTAAAAGAGAGGGCAAAATGAGAATTGAGAGACCTCAGTCTTTGCTATTTTGATCAACAGCCCATGTAGACATTTGCATCAGTGAGTTGTACTGTACTAACCAGACTGTTCCCAGATTTGGAGGAATTGCAGCTATGATATTTTCCATGGGACCTCTGAGCATAACAAAGCTGTCCCATCAGTGCTTCTGTGTCATGCTCAGCTGTCTCATCAATGCTTCTGTATCACAGCTCACAACCTCTGAGCCATGATACGGAAAGACAAGGTAAGCAACATGCATGAATTTTGTGAGCCTCGTACAGCTTGAGATTATGCACAAAGCTAAAGTCCAGTTTTTCATTGTGAATTTAGTCAAAGTACGCACACACAAAAAAAAGAGTCAGGGAAGGTAGTTGACCAAAAAATGCAGAAAAACAAACAAAACTCTGCTTCTGGTATGTGGGGAAGACTGGCGGTTTGAAAATGTTTTCCAAAGCAGAGATATCCAGATTGTCTAACAGCCTAACGTTCCCAGGCAATTGCTCATCCCTTGCTTTCATATTGTCTCTGATAGAAAAGGCTGGATTTTTGGTAATTGAATGATTGGGTTGAAATAATTAAGGAGATAGAGCTGTAACATCTGTTCTTTTGGTCATAACAACTGTTCTAAAAGCAACTCCTTCACTCATAAATTTTTATAGTGGGTGAAGTAATTCTAAATGTGAGATAGAAATGTAGCATTATTCTTTAAAAAAAACATCTGTATTTTCATTTTTGCAGCTCATTATTTTGCTTTGTCTACTACATATGATCTTATCCAAGACTTTCAATTAAGAACTTATTGATAGCATTACTCTTGCTAACCTTGACATTAACTCCAAAGCTTCTAGACAAGTGCTATCCTTGGGCTTTGCACGGAATCAGGTTTTTTCCCAAGACATGTGTTCACTAGGACAATAATTATATATATATATAAAATATTATATATAATTATATATAATATATAATTATAATAAATAAGTAATAAATAATAAATACAATAAATAAATAAATAAATATAACTATATATATAAAATATATATACACTACAATTATTTGTTTACTATGAACCCATCCAGCCAGAATGGAAGCTCTATGGAGGGGTGGGAATAGTAGCTAACTTGTTCACCACTGTATATTAATGCCTAGCATAGAGTTTGCGCTATAGCTGGTGCTTGTTATGGACCGAATCATGTCTCTCCAAAACCCATACGTAGAAGCCGTAACCCCCAATGTGACTGTATTTGGAGATAGGACTTTAAGGAGATAATTGAAGTTAAATGAGGTCATAAGAGTGGGGCCTATTGGGGCCCTATGGAATTACCAATAGGACTGATATCCTTATAAGAAGAGAAAGAGATACCAGAGCTTGCTTTCTCTCAGTCGTGCATAGAGGAGAGGCCACACAAGGACACAGCAAAAGGGGGCAGCCACCTACACACCAGGAAGAGAGATCTCACCAAAAACCAATGCTGATGGCACCTTGATCTTAGACTTCTGGCTTCTACAATATGAGAAAATACATTTCTGCTGGTCAAGTCATCCAGTCTGTGGCATTTTATTATGGCAGCTCAAGCTGACTAATCCAGTGCTCAGTAAATTTTTGTGAAATAAATGGCATGGTGATGGTGATCAGCAGAATAAATGACAGGCTGATAGAGCATAAACGGTAAGGTGTAGAAAAGTACAAGCTATTGAACCAGTATTAATTCAGATTGAGTTCTTCCTAAATATACAAAATTAAATGTTACTCTCAGATAAAAGATATTAAAATTACATTTAATAAGAATAGATGCAGAAAAACAAATTTTATTCTTGATTGTATTGGGTTTTTTTAAGGAAGCGGAAGTAATCAATTTCAAAAACATACTTGACCTTCCTAATCCGTTTTAGTAATTTCCATGATTATTAAATAATAATTACAAATGTTAAAACAATTCATGAAATGTTAATTCTATGCCTAAAGTACCCTGATTGCTTCAGGCCTTTATTCACTTAAACATGGACTTCAAGAGGGAATATTTAAAGTTCCTTTAGGACACAACTCATTTCTTCTTGTCTTATACATATATATGTATGTGTGTGTGTGTGTGTATATATGTGTGTGTGTGTGTGTGTGTGTGTATTTCCAACCTCCTCATCAAAATTAGGTTTCTATTATCTTCTCCCCTAGTACTCTATTCATTTGATGCATAGCCCTTATCACAAATAGAAATTATAGATTTACTTGTGTATTTTTAAATATGACTCTCTCACTAAACAGGAAGCTCCATGAGGATATTATATCAAACTTTATCCTACCACAGTATTTTTGGTACCTAGCATAATGCCCATCACATAACAGGTACTCAATAAGTATTCATTTCATAAATAATTGTATTTGAATAATTAAACTTTCCACCCATTTTTCTAAACTCCGAGTAAACAAAAATTCTTACCTTCATTTTAATATCTAAAATCAATCCAATAAGGAATTCCAATGAGCCATTTTTGAATTATTTGCATACACTCTGAGTTTTGCACTACAACCACAGGCAACACAGAAACATTTTCTCTTGCCAAAGTTGAATGAATCCATCAAGGGAAATAAACGCTGCCAGTGACTTTCAAACACTCTTCTGGGTGACTGGCAAAAAAAAGAGGATAAAAGTGTCCTTGCCAAGTGGACCAGTCATCCTCTTTGAATCAGCACTCAACATGGTTGACTTAGCACCCAGGAACTGTTCTCTAAAAGTCCAGAAGACAAATAGACTTGCTTGACGATCATGAACATGTTTGCTTTTCCTATTCGTTGTGACTCACAGTGACTGATGTGTCATGCTACAGGTCACAATAAAAAAAAAATAATAATCACAAAAATCTAACCATTGGTACCAATAATGAGCTTCCCATAGCTAAAACCTCTGAAATTGTATCTGAGCAAAGATTTTTCCAACATGCTTGAGTGACTTAGATTATTATCCAGTAATTTATATTTCTGGAAAGGCCTTTAGACAATAAGCTGAGAGTGTTTCATAGTCTTTAAAATCAAGTCTGTCAGAAAACACATTGTGAAAAAGGAAAAGTTCGTGACATAAATCTTTATGTTGGTTTAAAGTTTAATAACTCTTTCTACATTCTCATCTTCTAGTCATTTACTTTGAGTATACAGGGAAGTGCATTATACTCAGTGGACCCACTGATCAGTGAGGAATAAATTGGGGAGGTGCATTAAGCCTTTTAGGCCATTAGGATACCATTTAGTGCATTGGAGAAGGTCATTCACTTACAGCAAGGAGCCAAAGTCCCTCTCAAAGATGAGCCATTTAATCCCAGCTCACCCACAGGATCCTGCCCAATATGCATTTAACAGTTTAATTTCCTCTGTAGGTTTTCTTTTATTTGTCCTATTTTATTTCTCCCATTTTATAGTCACGTCGTCTAATTTAAACTTAATTAAAACTTTCAATTAGGGAAAAAAAAAAAAAGATAGTTCTGGAGACCTCCCAGGAAACACACTTCATTAATGGGAACTACTTAATAAGCAAAATACCTCACTGCAAAGACTAAATCCAAAACTTCAAAGGTCTAATTTGTTTTTACCAAAGCCTGGCTTCTGTTGGCCAGCAATGGCTAAATGCCTCAAGGCACCTTGGATTTGGAGAGTTTGGAGCACAAAATCACACAGCTTTGGCTTCAGGTGCAGGAAAGTATTGCATTCCCCTGAGCCCTGTGATTGATTCAAGAGTGAACCACCATCCAAACCAGAGCTAATAAAGCCAAAACAATGAAAGGACTTTTTCTGGAACTACTGGGAAAGATGTTCTCTCTTCTCTGTACTTTTCAAACTGTGAAGGTATGATTCTGGAGCTTTTGGAAGTCTGAGAAGCCAAGGAAGAGGAAGCCAGAGCCTGAAAATTGAGAGACAAACTCCTGAAAATGCTTATTTAAACACTTGATCCAACTGTGCCTGAAGCAAGTGTAACTACACTTTTCAGGTACATAGACCCAAAAAAAAGTCACTTTCCACCTTTTTTCTTCTCCACTTAAGACCTAAGTCCTATCATCCATCAAAGTTTCAGCAGCACTGGCTTTTGCCTTTTTGAGTTGTGTTTTATTATTTGCAGCAGAGATATTCCTAGTAAACACAGGTAGATTCTATTGTCTTCTCTCTTTTTTTTTCCAAAACAGGATACTAAGACTTAGAGAAGTTCAATTGTTCAGGATCATGTAGACAGTAAATGGTGGATCTGGCTCTAGAACCCACATCCTTAACCACTGACCCAAACTACACGATTTACGCATTGACTCTGTTATCAGGGCTGTACTGATTCTCTAGAGAAACAGAACCAACAGGAGATACATAAATGTGTATGTATGTGTATATATACATATATATGTGTGTGTGTGTGTGTATGTGTGTATATAAATATCTTTATTTATAGCCCCCCTGGTTTTCTGTCCTAAAGGAATGTAGCCACCCTAAAAAGAAAATGAACACCATCTAAAGCAGGTCTCAGATGGACTACTTTGTCAGAGACTGCCATCTCTTCCTGACTTTCCTTCTTTTTTCACTTCATTGTTTATTTGGGGACTTGAATGTCACACATCTCAAAGAAACATTTGGGTTGGTCTGCATGATACTTTTCTTTGTCACCTTGATTTTATTCAAGGGAATTTGTCTTTATTCCTTTAGAATAGAAACCCACTATGTTTTTTCTTATTCTACTCTCATCTTTAAGCTTTTTCCACTTTTCTTCATAAAATATTTTTCTCAATATGTGCCCTGTTTTTGTAACTTCCAGACAGACACACCTAGAGAAATCTATAGAGTTCCTCCTCTTCCATAAGATGAAATTGCCTATGTAGGGATTATACACCTGCCTGCTGAGACGATGGTCCTTTCTGACTTATCATATCCACCTGCTATGATATGAGAAGTCATGGGGTTTTAAATCCATTGTCTGTGATATGGAAAGCAGCTCAGAGGGCAACATGCCACAGGCTAGAGGGGCACAATGTTAGGTATGGTGGTCTTCTAGGCCTCTGGAGACCATTTAGTGATATCTGATTGGGGCTACAGGCCTGACCTCTGTCCGGAACCAGGTGCTGTTAAACCTCTGGGAAGATGCCCTCAGTGCACAGGAGACAACCCATTGTCAAGTTTCAAACCTGTGACAAGTGGACAATAAGTTCACTTATTTATCAATTGGCCCAAGGCCTCCCTTCTGCAGATTCACAGGGGAAACTGCTTGTGGATTTCTTCCCTCAATAAGGAGGATCAAGTAGACACTCTCTAGATCAAGAGCTTAAAATTAAAAACAAAAAAGTGTCAGAATATGTATTAGGCTCCCTGGACTAATGTTAGTGCCTACAGAAAAGGGAAGTCTACTTCCCTTCCAGACCCACCTAGAATTTTCTTAGAGTATAGGGAAGCAATTGGTTTATCTGCCTCTCCATCTCTCAGTAAATCACCAAGTTACCATCCTTAATAACTGACGTTTAAAATATCTTAAATGGAAATCTCATCAGTTGCTTCCCTGATTTCTTCCCTCAATGACTTCCAATTGTCCTTAGGATTAATAATAAAAACAATAATACCAACAGTTGGCATTGCATGCTGTATGCCAGGTGCTACCCTAAGTGCTTTGACCTTCACCTGACCTTCTCCCCAAACTCATACTTAGCCTGGCACCTATACTTCTCCATGTCTTCAAAACTGCCAGACTCTCCCTCACTCTCTAGACCTTGCAATATGCTACTTCCTCCACCAGTACTCTTTCCCTTGCCCACTCCTCTCCTGTTCATTCTGCAGACATAAGCTTACATAGCATATCTGGAGAGAGGTTTTTATAGAGCATTAGGGCACTCATAGGCATTATGGAGATATCATCATCATTTAGCCACTGCTGAGATTTTGAACCTTCTGATCTCCAGTTCCACCTTGTTCCTACCACAAAGCCTCTTCAAAGCCACTGACTCACTGGATCATGTTGCTGTGGTTTTGGGGTGCTTGCTGGTATAGGAAGTGGGACACCGTACTCCTTCAGCGTCAGTGGGAACTGTGGGAATCTCTGCTTCCATATTTCTGAATCCCCCCACCCTCTCTGTGTTTAGTAGTCCTGCCTGCTGAGGTTCTGCCTGGGCTGAGGTAGGAGGGAGGGAGGAAACAGAGACAACATGGGGGGCCTTGGAGACCATGCATACCTAAGCTCCCTGGCTTCCCTTTATCATTCTCATCTTCACATCACTCAGATAATCTTTACTAGTCTCCAGGTGTAGGGAAAACTTTGCTCTTATTCATTTCATAGTCTTCTAACTATTTTGTATATGACCAGCCTAAGCTTTTAAAATTTCAAAACCAAAAGATACGAGCACTTTTTATTTTCCACTGTATCATATATGGCAATAAATGCTTCTGTTATTGCAGGCATCACCTACCCAACAACCATTTCCCATTTCCCTTGCTAGCAGAGCCCTGATTTTCTTTTGGGGGGAAACTATCTGTGCCCTACAATGACTCAGTGCCTAAGCCAAGTCCAAGTCAATCATAATCCCAATCCCTTTGCCATTGAATGGCTTAGGTGAAGAGAAGTGATGCCATCCAGCTAATGAGACACAAAAGAATAGCTGGGGGACCCTGGGAAAGGTATCCTTAATAAAATGAAGAGTCTGCATCCTTAATGATGCTGATGGGCCACTAGGTTAATCAATCCTGGAGCTGTTCTAACTCCAGAATTCTTATTAATATTAATTAAAATTTATATGAGGTGATAAATTCCTTATTGTTTAAAACAAAATTTTCTGTTATTTGGAGTCAAACACATCCTCATAAAGTGGGAAATGAGAAGTTTACAAGAATATGCAGGGAAACAAAATCCACTAATATCACTGCTATTAATACCATCCATAGCCAGTCAGGGAGAAAAGGACCTGGGAAAGGAGGTACCAGATCCAGTAACTGGACAGAAATAAAAAGGGCTCACCACAAAAACCCTGTTATACAAGACCAGAATACTATTCTACTCTTTGAGACGGTTGACCTACATGTGATCTGTATGCATTCATTCTCTCTGTCTCTCTTTCTCTCTCTCCTTCAAATATTTATTAGTAGACAGTGAATATGGATACAGTCAGACAGTACTCATGCTTAGACCTATACGCTATACTTCTATTGTGTGGTTTTTGAAAGCAGTGGTTTTTGAAAGCTTGTTATTACAGTAACTTAGCTCTGAGACCATGCATAAAAGACAAGGGAAGGTCAACAGCATGGGATGGAGGATGTATCCCATCCATACCTTTATTTTTGTACCCTACACCATGCCTATGGAAGGCATTACTGGGCCATCGCAGAATTCTTTCCTGTTGAAACTGAATATTTCAGATTGTGTTCAAGGAAGTTACTAGTAATTTATTGGAGTCGACAACAGAAAAAAAAAATTATGTAATTAGCTTCCTTGACCTAATCAAAGACCATGATCAATAGTAAGACCCAGATCCAAAGTAGTAGCTTGAGAAGGGCAGGCAAAGTGGGACGCTTGACTTTTCACTGTGCAAAAAAGGAAATGAAATTGATGAAGGGAATGGCATACCTCAAACCCTGTGAAGTTGGTTGATAAGGCTCTCAACTTTCCAGAGCTGAGCTACCAAGCCAGTAAGGTGTTTAGTAAAAAAGGAACTGTATCCACATCTTGAATTGTTCTGCATTTTCATTGAGAAGTGAAAGAATGAATAGAAACCTCCAATCATCACTAGGCACAGACTTCCTGCAGCAGCCAGAAACCCTGGAAAAATGGCTGCATTCTTTTATTTCTCTCTACCGTGACATGTTTTGATCTGCCAATATCTTGCTTTAGGAAGAACAGGGTCACAGCATGGCAGTTACTTTGGGCTGTATCTAGAGGGAACATTTTACAAGTGGTAGACTCCTGACACAGTAAAACCCAAGCAGAAGAGGGTTCTGTCAATAATCTTTTGCCCATTTGGCTGGACACCCTGGAGAGGTGAGTGCATTCTCTCTGGACTCTCTCTTGCCTGCCAAGGGCCTGGGTGAGAAATAAGGGTGTTCCATGGTCAAGGATTCAGTCTGGCCTGGAGGGTATCCAGCAACTATTTATTTATCCATTTTTAAATTGTTTAAACATTGGAAAGCAAGCTTTGAACCAGAGGCGACACCTCGCTGCTCAAAGCAGGTCCTATTTCTGTCACTTCATTCTCTCAGGACTGCCTTGAAGTAGCCTCAACTTCCCTTCAAGAAACACCATCCAGATCTGTGACGGTACAAGTATTAGCAATGTTTGTCTCCTCTCTGCCCTTGTTTTCACCATACTTTTCCAATTATGGTTGTTGTTGTTGTTGTTGTTATTTGTAGTTGTGACCTCATGTTCAGATTTAGAGAGTTCAGCAAATTGCCCTGAAAGCTTGTTTTTGCAGAAGGTTGCTATTTGGACATTGGACATGGGTGGGCGAGGGCAGACACTCTATTTGGAGTAGCTGTGAATTGTACATGGCAATATTTTGTCAGGAGCCCTTGGAGACTCTGTGTGCTTCCACAGACACCCATAGGACACAATTTGTCTGAAAGACAGTGTTTTAGTTGGTAGGGCATTGGAAGTTTGTATTCTTATTCTTATTAACCCCCTATTTTAACTCCTTAGGTCTGGCTAGCTTCTGTCATAGGAGGAGAACCTGTCTAAAAACCTCCACATTGAGACGTCATTGCTTCGGTTAAACTTAGCTCCTTTGAAAAATAGAACTACGGTCCGGGCGCGGTGGCTGACGCTTGTAATCCCAGCACTTTGGGAGGCTGAGGCGGGCGGATCACTTGAGATCAGGAGTTTGAGACCAGTCTGGCTGATACAGTGAAACCACATCCCTATTAAAAATACAAAAATTAGTTGGGCATGGTGGCGCACCTCTGTAATCCCAGCTACTGGGAAGGCTGAGGCAGGAGAATTGCTTGAACCCAGGAGGCAGAGGTTGCAGTGAGCAGAGATCGCACCATTGCAAGGCTCCGTCTCAAAAAAAAAAAAAAGAAAAAGAAAATAGAACTCTAGAAGTGATGAGAATGAAGCCTTGTTATCAGATGATCCTGCCTTTTCCACTACAGTGCAGTGGGGCCTTGGGCACATCATTTCCTATTATCTGAGTTTCCATTTCCTGTGTGCAGAAGGTGGGAGCTGATTTCTAAGTTCTCTTCTAGTTCATGCTCAAGGATTGCCTTTTTCATCAAGCCTTTCCTAACCATTCCACCTTTCAGTTATATTTTTCCTCCTCTGAGTCTGTACCATGTCATCAGTTCTTGGTTACTTCCACAATCTTGTATTGTTTTCTACAGTTTTGCTGTATATAAGTAGTGTTGCTTGAACAGATTGACAAACTCTTTGAGGGCAGGGAATGTATCTTCTCTGGCTATTATCATTGCGTAATTCTGGTCTTATAAAGATACTTGTCTGGAATTGTTTACTTAGTCAAAATTACTGTCTATTTCACAAAAATGCTGTAAGAATCTAGTAATTTTGAATCTCTTCTGAGATGAACATACTCATCTCAGTTTTCCGAGATAACAATTGGTAACATCTTTAAGTCAATAGCTCTTTACAGTTGCCAAAGAATTTTCACAGTTACTACCTCATTTCAACCTCTCAAGAACTCCGTGAAATAGATAAATGGTACCAGCATAGTTATCACTATCTTTAAAGTGAGAAAATTTGGGTTCTATCTCTTTAACATCATACAGTTATTTGGTAACAAATCTGGGTCTGGTACCCAGTTATGCTAACTCCAAGTTCAATGTTGCTTCTGTTATTTTATGATTCAGTTGCCTTGGTGTTTCTTTAGAATGATAAAAGCCAGTTATATAGGTGAAAAAATAAGACATGGATGGGAGAGGAACAGTATGGGTTTAGGGTTAAGAATCAAAACTAGACTCTTGTTGCAGATGTGGGATTAAATCCCCAATCTGGATGTCACCAGTTGCTCACTGAGTGATCTTGTGCAATTTAATTAAACTAACTGGTCTGAATTTCCTATTCTTAAAATGAATATTGCAATAATACCTATTCAAAATAATTGTAAGAATTAAATAATGCACATGAATGACTTCAATAGCTTGACGCATAGGGGAGCTTCATAACCATTGATGATTGTGAGCATTACTACATGACCTTACATCAGGAGGCAGAGCAGCCTTGGATAATTACATCTGTGAAAGACTCAGGCTCTTTTTTTCCCTATCAATATCTTTTTTAATTTTCATTTTTTCACAAAGTGATGTTGCTATGAATGCTTGACCACCACAAGCCAGTTATTCCTGTAGTCACTTTTCTGACATCTCCTGCTTGAAACCCAAAAGGTCAGAAGGATCATGAGTCCCTGCTTTCAAGGTCTGTATTCATACTGAAAATCAAGATCAAGTGAACTTTTACCCTTCTGCCCCATGCAAGGTTTCTGTCCTCCCTCAGCTTGCCTTAGAACACCTGCATAACTGTTTGACCGGTGTACAGTTTTTTATTCTTTGAATTATCCTGAATTGGTTAAATCTAGCTCTTATAGAGCTTCTCTTTTTTGATGAGCATGACTAACTATGAAACACAGATTCACAGAAGTTAGGGGAACTAATGGAAGACATTGGCAGTGAATGCATCATTAGACTTGTCTATCCCAATGCTTCCCAAACTATCCATAGTGAAGAACCCAAGTTTTTGTTTATTTTATTTATTTATTTATTTATTTATTTATTTATTTTTGAGACTGAGTCTGGCTCTGTCGCCCAGGCTGGAGTGCAGTGGCCGGATCTCAGCTCTCTGCAAACTCCGCCTCCCGGGTTTACGCCATTCTCCTGCCTCAGCCTCCCGAGTAGCTGGGACCACAGGCACCCGCCACTTCTCCCGGCTAGTTTTTTGTATTTTTTAGTAGAGACGGGGTTTCACCGTGTTAGCCAAGATGGTCTCGATCTCCTGACCTCGTGATCCACCCGTCTCGGCCTCCCAAAGTGCTGGGATTACAGGCTTGAGCCACCGCGCCCGGCCTGTTTATTTGTTTTTAAATTTCTAATCTGTTGCAGACTGATAGTTTTGTAAAATCCAATAAAAATATTGTGGCAATGTTAACTTGCCATAAGTTTCTATAGATACCTACTCTCAGTTGCTGTCTTAAGGTCGCTGAAAACTAGTTCACAGACCACACTTGAGGTAGCACTGGTCTATCCAGAGTCCCTCCAAGCTATCCTTACTATAGCCAATGTGTGAGCTAGTCTGACCTCAGAGCATTCCCCAAACCCAGAAAGTAAGATCAGTTTGCAGTGGAGTTTTTTTTTTTCAATAAGCAAAAAGAAACAGAAGAAATTGTAATGACATTGAATCCAATATGCATGAAATATTATCATCTTAACATATAATATATAGTTTAAACTATTAATATTTTACATTCTCTTTTTCATACTAAGTCTTTCAAATATACTATAAAATATTTTACACTTATAGCACTTGTTAATTCTCACTTTCCGTATTTCAAGTACTTGATAATACATGCGGATAGTGATTGTTATATTGGACAGGGCACGACTGAATTTTTTTTTTTTTACTTCAATAGGTTTTTGGGGAACAGGTGGTGTGTTTGGTTACATGAATACATTCTTTAATGGTAATTTCTGAGATTTTGGTGAACCCGTCACCCGAGCAGTGTACACTGTACCCAATGTGTAGTATTGTATCCCTCAACCCCCTCCCGCCCTTACCACCAAGTCTCCAAAGTCCATTGTATCATTCTTACACCTTTACATCCTCACAGATTAGCTCCCACTTATGAATGAGAACACACAATGTTTGGCTTTCCATTCCTAAGTTGCTTCACTTAGAATAATGGTCTTCTCCAATGGAACAGAACAGAGGCCTCAGAAATAATGCCACACATCTACAACCATCTGGATCTTTGACAAACCTTACAAAAACAAGCAATGGGGAAAGGATTCCATATGTAATAAACAGTGTTGGGAAAAGTGCCTAGCCATATGCAGGAAACTGAAACTGGACCCCTTCCTCACACCTTATACAAAAATTAACTCAAGATGGCTTAAAGACTTAAACATAAGACCTAAAACCTTAAAAACCCTAGAAGAAAACCTAGGCAATATCATTCAGGACATAGGCATGGGCAAAGGCTTCATGACTAAAACACCAAAAGCAATAGCAACAAAAGTCAAAATTGACAAATGAGATCTAATTAAACTAAAGAGCTTCTGCATAGCAATAGAAATTATCATCACAGTGAGCCTACTGAATGGGAGAAAATTTTTGTAATCTATCCATCTGACAAAGGACTAATATCCAAAATCTACAAAGAACTTAAACAAATTTACAAGAAAAAAACAATCCCATCAAAAAGTGGGCAAAGGATATGAACAGACACTTCTCAAAAGAAGACATTTATGTGGTCAACATACATATGAAAAAAAGCTCAACATCACTGGTCATTAGAGAAATGCAAATCAAAACCATGAGATACCATCTCACACCAGTTAGAATGGCAGTCACTAAAAAGTCAGGAAACAACAGATGCTGGAGAGGATGTGGAGAAATAGGAAAGCTTTTACACTGTCGGTGGGAGTTCAACCACTGTGGAAGACAGTGTGGTGATTTCTCAAGAATCTAGAACCAGAAATACCATTTGACTCAGCAATCCCATTATGGATATATACCCAAAGGATTATAAATCATTGTACTATAAAGACACAGGTACACGTATGTTTATTGCAGGACTGTTCACAATAACAAAGTCTTGGAACCAACCCAAATGCCCATCAGTAATAGACTGGATAAAGAAAATGTGGCGGCCGGGTGCTGTGGCTCACACCTGTAATCCCAGCACTTTGGGTGGCTGAGGTGAGCAGATCACAAGTTCAGGAGATCAAGACCATCCTGGATAACACAGTGAAACCCCGTCTCTACTAAAAATACAAAAAATTAGCCGGGCTGTTGGCAGGTGCCTGTAGTCCCAGCTACTTGGGAAGCTGAGGCAGGAGAATGGCGTGAACCCAGGAGGCAGAGCTTGCAGTGAGCCAAGATCATGCCACTGCACTCCAGCCTGGGTGACAGAGCAAGACTCCATCTAAAAAAAAAAAGAAAAGAAAAGAAAAGAAAAGAAAATGTGGCACATATACACCATGGAATACTATGAAACCATAAAAAAGGATGAGTTCATGTCTTTGTAGGGACATGGATGAAGCTGGAAACCATCATTCTCAGCAAACTAACACAGGAACAGAAAACCAAACACCACACGTTCTCACTTATAAGTGGGAGTTGAACAATGAGAACACATGAACACAGAAAGGGGAACATCACACACTGGGGTCTGTCAGGGGTGGGGGGCTAGAGGAGGGATAGCATTAGGAGAAATACCTAATGTAGCTGCTGGGTTGATGGGTGCACCAAACCACCATGTATACCTATGTAACAAACCTACGTGTTCTGTACATGTATCCCAGAACTTAAAAAAAAAAAAAAAAAAGGTCTCCAATTCCATCCCGGTTGCTGCAAATGCCATTATTTCATTTCTTTTTATGGCTGAGTAGTATTCCATGGTATATATATACCACATTTTCTTTACCCACTATTGATTGCTGGGCATTTGGGCTGGCTCCATATTTTTGCAATTGCAAATTGTGCTGCTATAAACATGTGTGTGCAAGTATCCTTTTGCATAGTGGCTTCTTTTCCTCTGGGTAGATGCCCAGAAATGAGATTGCTGGATCAAATGGTAGATCTACTTTTAGTTCTTTATGGAATCTCCACATCGTTTTCCATAGTGATTGTACTAGTTTACATTCCCATCAACAGTGTAAAAGTGTTCCCTCTTCACCACATCCATGCCAACATTTATTTTTTTTTAACTTTTTTATTATGGTCATTCTTGCAGGGGTAAGGTGGTATCACATTGTGGTTTTGATTGGCATTTCCCTGGGTCATTAGTGATGTTGAACATTTTTTCATATGTTTCTTGGCCATTTGTATATCTTCTTTTGAGGATTGTCTATTCATGTCCTTAGCACATTTTTTTATGGGATTGTTTGGTTTATGCTTGCTGATTTGTTTGAGTTCCTTGTAGATTCTGGATATTAGTCCTTTGTCAGATGTATAGATTGTGAAGATTTTTCTCTGCTCTGTGGGTTGTCTGTCTGTTTACTCTACTGATTATTTTTTCGCTGTGCTGAAGCTTTATAATTAGGCTTCATCTATTTATTTCTGGTTTTGTTGCATTTGCTTTTGGGTTCTTGGTTATGAAGTATTTGCCTAAACCAATGTCTAGAAGGGTTTTCCAATGTTATCTTCCAGAATTTTTATAATTTCAGATCTTAAATTTAAGTCCTTAATCCATGTTGAGTTGATTTTTGTATAAGGTGAGAGATGAGAATCTAGTTTCATTCTTCTACATGTGGCTTGCCAGTTATCCCAGTGCCATTTGTTGAAGAGGGTGTGCTTGCCCCGCTTTATGTTTTTGTTTGCTTTTGACAAAGATCAGTTGACTATAAGTATTTGGCTTTGTTTCTGGGTTATCTATTCTGTTCCATTGGTCTACATACCTATTTTTATACCAGTACTATGCTATTTTGGTGACTATAGCCTTACAGTACAGTTTGAAGTCAGGTAATGTAATGCCTCCAGATTTGTTCTTTTTGCTTAGTCTGACTTTGACTGTGTAAGCTCTTTTTGGTTCCATATGAATTTTGGGATTGTTTTTTCTAGTTCTGTGAAGAATGATGATGGTATTTTGATGGGAATTGCATTGAACTTGTATATTGCTTTTGGCAGTATGGTCATTTTCACAGTATTCATTCTATTCTACCCATTCATGAGCATAGGATGTGCTTCCATTTGTTTGTGTGGTCTATGATTTCTTTCAGCAGTATTTTGTAGTTTTCCTTGTAGAGATCTTTCACCTCTTTGCTTAAATGTATTCCTAAGGTTTTTGGGGGGGTTTTTTTGGTTGTTTTGTTTTGTTTTGTTTTTCAGCTATTGTAAATGGGGTTGAGTTCTTGATTTAATTCTCAGCTTGATCACTGTTAGTGTATAGCAAGGCTACTGATTTGTGTACAATAATTTTGTATTCTAAAACTTTGCTGAATTCGTTTACCAGTTTTAGGAGCTTTTTGGATGAGTCTTTAGGGTTTTCTAGGTATACAATCATGCCATCAGCAAACAGCGACAGTTTCACTTTCTCTTTACTGATTTGGATGCCCTTTATTTCCTTCTCTTGTCTGCTTCCTCTGGCTAGGAATTCCAGTACTGTGTCAAATAGAAGTGGTGATAGTGGGCATTCTTGTCTTGTTCCAGTTCTCAAGGGGAATGCTTTCAACTTTCCCCCCATTCAGTATAACCCTGGCTGTGGGTTTCTCATAGATGACTTTTATTACCTTAAGGCATGTCCCTTCAATGCTGATTTTGCTGAGGGTTTTAAATATAAAGGGATGCTGAATTTTGTCAAATGCTTTTTCTGTGTCTATTGAGATGATCATGTAATTTTTGTTTTTAATTCTGTTTATGTGGTGTATCACATTTATTGACTTGTGTATATTAAACTATCCCTGCATCCCTGGTATGAAACCCACTTGATCGTGGTGGATTATCTTTTTGATATGCTGTTGGATTTGGTTAGCTACTATTCTGTTGAGGATTTTTGCATCTATGTTCATCAGTGATAATGGTCTGCAGTTTTCTTCATTTTTTGTTATGTCCTTTCCTGGTTTGGAAATTAGGTTGATAATGGCTTCATACAATGATTTAGGGAGAATTCACTCTATCTTTTGGAATAGTGTCACTAGGATTGGTACCAATTTTTCTTTGAATGTCTCATAGAATTCAGCTGTGAATTCATCTGGGCCTGGACTTTTTTTTGTTGGTACCTTTTTAATTACCACTTCAATCTCACTGCTTGTTATTGATCTCTTCAGAGTTTTGATTTTTCTGGTTTAACCTAGGAGGGTCATATATTTCCAGAAACTTATCCAATTCCTCTAGGTTTTCTAGTTTATGTGCATAACGTTGTGCACAGTAGCCTTGAATGATCTTTTGTATATCTGTGGTATCAGTTGTAATAATTCCTGTTTCATTTCTAATTGAGCTTATTTGGATCTTCTCTCTCCTTTTCTTGGTTGATCTCACTAATGGTCAATCAATTTTATTTATCCTTTCAAAGAACCAGTTTTTTGTTTCGTTTACCTTTTGTATTGTTTTTATTTGTTTGTTTCAATTTCATTTAATTCTGCTCCAATCTTGGTTATTTCCTTTCTTCTGCTGGGTTTGGATTTGGTTTGTTCTTGTTTCTCTAGTTCTTGAGATGTGACCTTAGATTGTCTATTTGTGCTCTTTCAGATTTTTTGATGTAGGCATTTAAGGCTATGAACCTTCCTCTTGGCACCACCTTTGCTGCATCCCAGAGATTTTGATAGGTTGTGTCACTATTATTGTTCAGTTCAAATAATTTTTTAATTTCCATCTTGATTTCATTGTTGACCCAATGATCATTCAGGAGGAGGTTATTTAATCTCCATGTATTGTCATGGTTTTGAGGGTTCCTTTTGGAGTTAATTTCCAATTTTATTGACTGTGGTCTGAGAGAGTACTTGATATAATTTTGATTTTCTTGAATTTGTTGAGACCTGTTTTGTGGTCTATCATATGGTCTATCTGTGGAGAATGTTCCATGTGCTGATGAACAGAATGTATATGCTGCAGTTATTGGGTAGAATGTTCTGTAAATATCTGTTAAGTCCATTTGTGCTAGGGTATAGTTTAAACCCCTTGTTTCTTTGTTGACTTTCTGTCTTGATGACCTGTCTAGTGCTGTCAGTGGAGTATTAAAGTTCCCCACTATTATCGTGTTACTGTCTATCTCATTTCTTAGGTCTAGTAGTAATTGTTTTATAAATTTGGGAGCTCCAGTGTTAGGTGCATATATATTTAGAATTGTGATATTTTCCTTTTGGACTATTCCTTTTATCATTATATAATGTCCCTCTTTGTCTTTCTTTTTTTTTTATTTATTTATTATTTTTTTTAATTTTATTATTATTATACTTTAAGTTCTAGGGTACATGTGCATAACGTGCAGGTTTGTTACATATGTATACTTGTGCCATGTTGCTGTGCTGCACCCATCAACTCGTCAGCACCCAACTACTCATCATTTACATCAGGTCTTAACTGCTGTTGCTTTGAAGTTTTTTTTGTCTGATATAAGAATAGCTACTTCTGCTTACTTTTGATGTCCATTTGCATGGAGTATCTTTTTCTATCCCTTTACCTTGAGTTTATGTGAGTCCTTATGGGTCAGGTGAGCTTCTGGAAGACAACAGATACTTGGTTGGTGAATTATCCATTCTGCCATTCTGTATCTTTTAAGTGGAGCTGTTAGGCCACTTACAATCAATGTTAGTATTGAGATGTGAGGTACTATTCATTGTGTTATTTGTTGCCTCAATCCTTTGCTTTTTGTTGTTGTTGTTTTTTTCCTTTGTGTTGTTGTTTTATAGGTCCTGTGAGATTTATGCTTTAAGGAGTTTCTATTTTATTGTATTCTGAGGATTTGTTTCAAGATTTAGAGTACCTTTTAGCAGTTCTTGTAGTGCTGGCTTAGTAGTGGCAAATTCTCTCAGCATTTGTTTGTTTGAAAAAGACTTTCTTTCCTTCATTTATGAAGCTTAGTTTTGCCAGATACAAAATTTGTGGCTGATAATTGTTTTGTTTAAGGAGGCTGAAGAAAGGACCCCAATTCCTTCTACCTTGTAGAGTTTCTGCTAAGAAATCTGCTATTAATCTGCCTGGTTTTCTTTTATAGGTTACCTGATGTTTTTGCTTTACAGTTCATAAGATTCTTTCCTTTGTCTTGACTTTAGATAACCTGATGTGCCTAAGTGATTATCTTTTTGTGATGAATTTCCCAGGTGTTCTTTGAGTTTCTTGCATTTGGATGTATAGATCTTTAGCAAGGTTGGGGAAGTTTTTCTCAGTTATTCCCTCAAATATGTTTTCCAAACTTTTAGACTGCTCTTCTTTCTCAGGAACACCAATTATTCTCAGGTTTAGTTGTTTTAACATAATGTCAAACTTCTTGGAGGCTTTGTTCATTTTTTAAATTCTTTTTTTCTCTTTGTCAGACCGGGTTAATTTGAAAGTCTTGTCCTTGAGCTCTGAAATTCTTCCTTCTATTTGTTTGATTCTATTGCTGAGAATTTCCAGTGCATTTTACAATTCTCTAAGTGTATCCTTCATGTCCAGAAGTGATTGTTTTTTTATTTTTGCTGTCTATTTCACTGGTGATTTCCCATTAATATCTTGTATCTTTTTTTTTTTTTTTTATTTCTTTGAGTTGGACTTCACCTTTCTCTGGTGCTTCCTTGATTGGCTTAATAGTTGACCTTCTGAACTCTTTTTCTGGCAATTCAGAGATTTTATCTTGATTTTGATCCATTGCTGGTGAGCTAATGTGATCTTTTGGGGGTGTTAAAGAACTTTGTTTTGTCATATTACCAGAATTGTTTTCCTGGTTCCTTCTCATTTGATTAGACTATGTCAGAGGGAAGATCTGGGGCTCAAGGGCTGCTGTTCAGATTCTTATGTCCCATGGGGTACTCCCTTGACGTGATGCTCTCCCCCTTCCCCTAGGGATAGGGCTTCCTGAAAGCTGAACTGCAGTGGTTGTTATTTCTTTTCTGGATCTAGCCACCCAGCAGAGCTACCAGGCTCCAGGCCGGTAATGGGGAGTGTCTGCAAAGAATCCTGTGATGTGATCCATCTTCAGATCTCTCAGCCATAGATACCAGCACCTACTCCGGTGGAGGCAGCAGAGGAGTGAAGTGGACTCAGCAAGGGTCCTTGGTCATATTTTTGTTATGTGCACTGGTTTTGTGTTGGTTGGCCTCCAGCCAGGAGGTGGTGCTTTCAAGAGTGCATCCGTTGCCGTTGTATAGGCAGAATTCAAGCTTGCCCTAGGGTCAGGCCATGGGCAGAGCGGTAGAGCTGCCAAAGGACTACGTCATTTGTCTTATGCTACCAGGGTGGGTAGAGAAAGACCATCAGATGAGGGCAGGGTTAGGCATCTCTGAGCTCAGATTCTCCTTGAGCAGGGCTTGCTGTGGCTGCTGTGGGGGATGGGCCTGTGGTTTTCAGGCCAATGGAGTTATGTTCCCAGGAGGATTATGGCTGCCTCTGCTGTATCACACAGGTCACTGGGGAAGTGGGGGAAAGCTGGCAGCCATAGGCCTCACCCAGCTCCCACACAGCTATCAGCTCCAAAGGCTGGTCTCACTTCCACCATGCCCCTGCAATAGCACTGAGTTTATTTCCAGGCAGCTGGTGGTCAGAGCTGAGAATTTGGCCCAGGCTACAAGCCTCCCAGCTGAGAAAGCAAGCCAATTTACAGTTCCTCTATTGTCCCATGGAGTCTGCAATTGCAATCTACTTCCTTCAAAGGGTCTGTGATTCTCTTGGCTTTCCCGGTATGTTCCTATGGTAGTTCTTGGAGCAAAAGTTCACAGTGTGGGTCTCCACATGCTCCTCTGTTCATCCGAGTGGGAGCTACAAGTTAGTCCTGCCTCCTATCTGCCGTTTTCAAACCTTATCCTGCAGTGGTGTTTCTGCATAGAAAATGCTTTGCTAGTCCATTTAGCTAAAAAAATGAATAAAAGTCCTCCTAAGATACTGTTTTTCTGATAAAGCATTTGTGCTTGGGCTTGGAAGTCTAATTACCTAGTAGTAAAATAAAATGAATGTAGTACATTTCATCTGGTAAATTCTCTAATAAGTAGGGGGTGGAAAATAAAGATGAAAACTGAGTAGGATTCAACTGTAGCAATTTTCTGAAATGATGAGCTGCTCCAGAAAACAACAAGCTTGATCACAGGGTCTGTAAATTGGAAAACAGAGGTGATGAGTTAAGAAACTAGTGAAATGAAGGGACAGCCATTAACGAGAAGCCAGATGAGGACAACTATACCAGGAAGCATGAAGGAATGTCCTCCTCTGTCTCACCAAGGATTCAGTAGCACGGTGCGTAGGTGTGCTTTTTCCTCTTCTTATTCTGCAGAATCCAGTCATTTTTATTTGTTTCTTCCTTCATTCATTCAACCAACACATGGTTCTTTAGTGCCTTCCTAGCATTTTTCTAGGCATTAAAGACACATCAACAGACAAATCATCCAACTTCCTGGCTATTGTGGAGAGAACAATTAAACAAGCTGGGAGCATGTGTTAACAAAGTCTAACTTGGCCTCTAAGATCAGAGAAAGATTTTCTTTTCTTTGCTTTGTTTCTGTTTTGAGACAGGATCTTACTCTGTTGCCCAAGCTACAGAGCAGTGGCATGATCACAGCTCTCTGCAGCCTCAACCTCCCCTGGGCTCAGATGATTCTCCTACCTCAGCCTCCCTTGTGGCTAGGACTAATTTCCACAGGAGCAAGAACAACATGGATTAGAAAGGGAAGAACAGGGTGCAAAATGCTATTTGTTCAACAGAAGTGAATCCAAATGTTCACATCCTCAAATAGTAGGCACACTGGTAGGAGTAGGAAGTCTTAAGAACGAACATGGGAGATTCACCATGATGAGTTAGGTATTTAATTTTTATTGTATTTATTTTACTCGATTTTATTTTATTTATTTTTATTTTTATTTTATTTTATTTTATTTAGAGGGATTCTTGCTTTGTTACCCAGTTTGGAGTGCAATCCAGTGATACAATCCCGGCTCGCTGCAACCTCCACCTCCCAGGTTCAAGTTATGCTCCTGCCTAAGTCTCCTGAGTACCTGGGTCTACAGGCATGCACCACTGCACCTGGCTAATTTTTTTGTATTTTTAGTAAAGATGGGGTTACACCATGTTGACTAGGCTGGTCTCAAACTCCTGACCTCAGGTGATTCACTCACCTTGGCCTCCCAAAGTGCTAGGATTACAGGCGTAAGGCATCGCCTCACCTGGGAAGCTCAAGGGGGAAGGGAATTCCTTTTCCTAACCAAAGGAAATTGAGACTCAAAACACCTGGAAAATAGGGTAACTCCCATCCTAATACTGTGCTTTACCAAGGGTCTTAGCAAATGGCACATCAGGAGATTATATCCCACACCTGGCCTAGAGGGTCTTACGCCCACTGAGCCTCCCTCATTGCTAGCACAGCAGTCTGAGATCTAACTGCAAGGTGGCAGCAAGGCTGGGGGAGGGGTGCCCGCCATTGCTGAGGCTTGAGTAGATAAACAAAGCGGCCAGGAAGCTCGACCTGGGTGGAGCCCACCACAGCTCAAGAAGGCCTGCCTGCCTCTGTAGACTCCACCTCTGGGGACAGGGCATAGCGAAACAAAGGGCAGCAGAAACCTCTGCAGATTTAAGTGTCCCTGTCTGACAGCTTTGGAGAGAGTAGTGGTTCTCCCAGCATAGAGTTTGAGATCTGAGAATGGACAGACTGTCTCCTCAAGTGGGTCCCTGACCCCTGAGTAGTCTAACTGGTAGGTACCCCTGAGTAGGGGCAGACTGACACCTCAAGCAGCCAGGTATCCCTCTGAGACAAAGCTTCCAGAGGAACAATCAGGCAGCAACATTTGCTGTTCAGCAATATTCACTCTTCTGCAGCCTCCGCTGCTGATACCCAGGCAAACAGGGTCTGGAGTGGACCTCTGGCAAACTCCAACAGACCTGCAGCTGAGGGTCCTGACTGTTAGAAGGAAAGCTAACAAACATCCACACCAAACATCCACACCAAAACCCCATCTGTACATCACCATCATCAAAGACCAAAGGTAAATAAAACCACAAATATTGGGAAAAAATAGAGCAGAAAAGCTGAAAATTCTAAAAATCAGAGCACCTCTCCCCCTCCAAAGGAATGCAGCTCCTCGCCAGTAACAGAACAAAGCTGGACAGAGAATGATTTTGACGAGTTGAGAGAAGGCTTCAGACGATCAAACTTCTCTGAGCTAAAGGAGGAAGTTCGAACCCATGGCAAAGAAGCTAAAAACCTTGAAAAAAGATTAGACAAATGGCTAACTAGAATAACCAAAGTAGAGAAGTCCTTAAATGACCTGATAGAGCTGAAAACCATGGCACAAGAACTATGTGACAAATGCACAAGCTTCAGTAACTGATTCGATCAACTGGAAGAAAGGGTATCAGTGATTGAAGATCAAATGAATAAAATGAAGTGAGAAGAGAAGTTTAGAGAAAAAAGAGTAAAAAGAAATGAAGAAAGCCTCCAGGAAATATGGGATTATGTGAAAAGACCGAATCTATGTCTGATTGGTGTACCTGAAAGAAACGGGGAGAATGGAACCAAGCTGGAAAACACTCTGCAGGATATCATCCAGGAGAACTTCCCAAACCTAGGAAGGCAGGCCAACATTCAAATTCAGGTAATACAGAGAATGCCACCAAGATACTCCTCGAGAAAAGCAACTCCAAGACATAATTGTCAGATTCACCAAAGTTGAAATGAAGGAAAAAATGTTAAGGGCAGACAGAGAGAAAGGTCGGGTTACTCACAAAGGGAAGTCCATCAGACTAACAGCTGATCTCTCGGCAGAAATTCTACAAGCCAGAAGAGAGCGAGGGCCAATATTCAACATTCTTAAAGAAAAGAATTTTCAACCCAGAATTTCACATCCAGACAAACTAAGTTTCATAAGTAAAATCCTTTACAGACAAGCAAATGCTGAGAGATTTTGTCACCACCAGGCCTGCCCTACAAGAGCTCCTGAAGGAAGCACTAAGCATGGAAAGGAACAACCAGTACCAGCCACTGCAAAAACATGCCAAAATGTAAAGACCATCAATGCTAGGAAGAAACTGCATCAACTAACGAGCAAAATAACCAGCTAACATCATAATGACAGGATCAAATTCACACATAACAATATTAACCTTAAATGTAAATGGGCTAAATGGTCCAATTAAAAGACACAGACTGGTAAATTGGATAAAGAGTCAAGACCCATCAGTGTGCTGTATTCAGGAGACCCATCTCATGTGCAGAGACACATATAGGCTCAAAATAAAGAAATGGAGGAAGATCTACCAAGCAAATGGAAAACAAAAAAGGCAGGGGTTGCAATACTAGTCTCTGATAAAACAGACTTTAAACCAACAAAGAACAAAGGAGACAAAGAAGGCCATTACATAATGGTAAAGGGATCAATTCAACAAGAAGAGCTAACTATCCTAAATATATATGCACCCAATACAGGAGCACCCAGATTCATAAAGCAAGTCCTTAGAGACTTACAAAGAGACTCAGACTCCCACACAATAATCATGGGAGACTTCAACACCCCTCTGTCAACATTAGACAGATCAACAAGACAGAAAGTTAGCAAGGATATTTAGGAATTGAACTCAGCTCTGCACCAAGCAGACCTAATAGACATCTACAGAACTCTCCACCCCAAAGCAACAGAATATGCATTCTTCTCAGCACCACATCGCACTTATTCCAAAATTAACCACATAGTTGGAAGTAAAGCACTCCTCAGCAAATGTAAAAGAACAGAAATTATAACAAACTGTCTCTCAGACCACAGTGCAATCAAACTAGAACTCAGGATTAAGAAACTCACTCAAAACCACTCAACTATGTGGAAACTGAACAACCTGCTCCTGAATGACTACTGGGTACATAATGAAATGGAGGCAGAAATAAAGATGTTCTTTGAAACAAATGACAACAAAGATACAACATACCAGAATCTCTGGAACACATTTAAAGCAGTGTGTAGAGGGAAATTTATAGCACTAAATGCCCACAAGAGAAAGCTGGAAAGATCTAAAATGGACACCCTAACATCACAATTAAAAGAACTAGAGAAGCAAGAGCAAACACATTCAAAAACTAGCAGAAGGCAAGAAATAACTAAGATCAGAGCAGAACTGAAGGAGATAGAGACACAAAAAAGCCTTCAAAAAATCAATGAATCCAGGAGCTGGTTTTTTGAAAAGATCAACAAAATTGATAGACCGCTAGCAAGACTAATAAAGAAGAAAAGAGAGAAGAATCAAATAGATGCAATAAAAAATGAGAAAGGGGATATCACCACCGACCCCACAGAAATACAAACTACCATCAGAGAATACTATAAACACCTCTATGCAAATAAACTAGAAAACCTAGAAGAAATGGATAATTTCCTGGACACTTACACTCTCCCAAGACTAAATCAGGAAGAAGCTGAATCGCTGAACAGACCAATAGCAGACTCTGAAATTGAGGCAATAATTAATAGCCTACCAACCAAAAAAAGTCCAGGACCAGATGGATTCACAGCCGAATTCTACCAGAGGTACAAGGAGGAGCTGGTACCATTCCTTCTGAATAGAAAAAGAGGGAATCCTCCGTAACTCATTTTATTAGGCCAACATCATCCTGATAGCAAAACCTTGCAGAGACACAACAAAAAAAGGGAATTTTAGACCAGTATCCCTGATGAACATCGATGCAAAAATCCTCAATAAAATACTGGTAAACCAAATCCAGCAACACATGAAAAAGCTTATCCACCATGATCAAGTGGGCTTCTTCCCTGAGATGCAAGGCTGGTTCAACATATGCAAATCAATAAACATAAACCAGCATATAAACAGAACCAAAGACAAAAACCACATGATCAACTCAATAGATGCAGAAAAGGCCTTTGAAAAATTCAGCAGTCCTTCTTGCTAAAAACTCTCAATAAATTCTGTATTGATGGAACGTATCTCAAAACGATAAGAGCTATTTATGACAAACCCACAGCCAATATCATAGTGAATGGACAAAAACTGGAAGCATTCCCTTTGAAAACTGGCACGAGACAGGGATACCTTCTCTCACCTCTCCTATTCAACATAGTGTTGAAAGTTCTGGTTAGGGAAATCAGGCAGGAGAAAGAAATAAAGGGCATTCAATTAGGAAAAGAGGAAGTCAGATTGTCCCTGTTTGCAGATGACATGATTGTATATTTAGAAAACCCCATCGTCTCAGCCCAAAATCTCCTTTAGCTGATAAGCAACTTCAGCAAAGTCTCAGGATACAAAATCAATGTGCAAAACTCACAAGCATTCTTATACACCAATAACAGACAAACAGAGAGCCAAATCATGAGTGAACTCCCATTCACAATTGCTTCAAAGAGAATAAAATACCTAGGCATCCAACTTACAAGGAATGTGAAGGACCTCTTCAAGGAGAACTACAAACCACTGCTCAATGAAATAAAAGAGGACACAAACAAATGGAAGAACATTCCATGCTCATAGATAAGAAGAATCAATATCGTGAAAATGGCCATATTGTCCAAGGTAATTTATAGATTCAATGCCATCCCCATTAAGCTACCAATGACTTTCTTTACAGAATTGGAAAAAACTGCTTTAAAGTTCATATGGAACCAAAAAAGAGCCCACATTGCCAAGACAATCCTAAGTCAAAAGAACAAAACTGGAGGCATCACGCTACCTGACTTCAAACTGTACTACAAGGCTACAGTAACCAAAACAGCATGGTACTGGTACCAAAACAGAGATATAGACCAATGGAACAGAACAGAGCCTTCAGAAATAATACCACACATCTACAGCCATTTGATCTTTGACAAACCTGAGAAAAATAAGAAATGGGGAAAGGATTCCCTATTTAATAAATGGTGCTGGGAAAACTAGCTAGTCATATGTAGAAAGCTGAAACTGGATTGCTTCCTTACACCTTATACAAAAATTAATTCAAGATGGATTAGAGACTTAAATGTTAGACCTAAAACCATAAAAACCTTAGAAGAAAACCTAGGCAATACCATTCAGGACATAGGCATGTGCAAGGACTGCATGTCTAAAACACCAAAAGCAATGACAACAAAAGCCAAAATTGACAAATGGGATCTAATTAAACTAAAGAACTTCTGCACAGCAAAAGAAATCACCATCAGAGTGAACAGGCAACCTACAGAATGGGAGAAGATTTTTGCAATCTACTCATCTGACAAAGGGCTAATATCCAGAACCTACAAAGAACTCAAACAAATTTACAAGAAAAAAACAAACAACCCCATCAAAAAGTGGGCAAAGGATATGAACAGACACTTCTCAAAAGAAGACATTTCTACAGCCAACAGACACATGAAAAAATGCTCATCATCACTGGCCATCAGAGAAATGCAAATCAAAACCACAATGAGATACCATCTCACACCAGTTAGAATGGCGATCATTAAAAAGTCAGGAAACAACAGGTGCTGGAGAGGACGTGGAGAAATAGGAACACTTTTACACTGTTGGTGGGATTGTAAACTAGTTCAACCATTGTGGAAGACAGTGTGGCAATTCCTCAAGGATCCAGAACTAGAAATACCATTTGACCCAGCCATCCCATTACTGGGTATATACCCAAAGGTTTATAAATCATGCTGCTATAAAGACACATGCACATATATGTTTATTGTGGCACTATTCACAATAGCAAAGACTTGGAATCAACCCAAATGTCCATCAATGATAGACTGGATTAAGAAAATGTGGCACATATACACCATGAAATACTATGCAGCCATAAAAAAGAATGAGTTCGTGTCCTTTGTAGGGACATGGATGCAGCTGGAAACCATCATTCTCAGCAAACTATCGCAAGAACAGAAAACCAAACACCGCATGTTCTCACTCATAGGTGGGAATTGAACAATGAGAACACTTGGAAACAGGAAGGGGAACATCACACACCGGGGTCTGTCATGGGGTGGGGAGAGGGTGGAGGGATAGTATTAGGAGATATACCTAATGTAAATGATGAGTTAATGGGTGCAGCACACCAACATGGCACATGTATACATATGTAAGAAACCTGCACATTGTGCACATGTACCCTAGAGCTTAAAGTATAATAATAAATAAATAAATAAATAAATAAGACTTTGGCTTCTATGTGGATAATTGATTCAATCCTGGGAGTCCTATCAGGGGACCACTGATAATCTGAATTAAGGTGGTAGTAGTAAAGACAGAGAGAAAGGGATTGAGGATCAATAGGCAAGACTTTGAAATGATGGGATGTGAGCCATGAGGGGGTAAAAGAAGAGGAAGATGACCTCCAGGTCCTGGATTGTTCAATTGAATGAATGGTGAGCAATTGCCTGACCTCCTGCTTTGCCTGACAACTGGCACCACTGTACCCTGCTTGGCCTTATCCTGGACTAGCAGAGCAGTTTGTAATTGCAAAGACACCCAGACACTTCTACCTATAAATCAGTTGTTAGCCAAGGAAATGAAGTCATTATCTGCAATATATGAGAAAACAAAGAGGGAGTACATGCACACACCCACGTACACACACTTATACACAAAGATGAAGACACAGAGACAGGCAGAACAACCCACGAATAGGCAAACCTACTTAGAGGGCTAGAGAATTTACGTAGGGTGGGAAACCTGATCCAAGGTTGTCAAACTAGGGAATTTTATTGCGTATAATTTTCTGTTTCTTTTTATCTCTTTTTTTTTTTCTTTGATGGTTTTTTTCTTTCCTGGAGGTTTATCATCCTGGATCATTTCATATATTCTTTCTCTCCCCTGTTCTCTAAAATGAACTTTCTTTCTCTTCTGTCAAAACTTGCCTGCTCTGCGCTGCTCTGTGTTCTACTTCTTCAGTGTCAGGTCAGCCTTGAATAGCTAATCTCATACAGGATTTCAGTATTGAGTGGTTTAACTGATGATCCCTCAAAGACTTTTTTTTTTTTTTTTGAGATACAGTCTTGCTCTGTTACTTTCCAGGCTGGAGTGCAATGGCCATGATCTAGGCTCCTGCCACCTCCACCCCCAGGGTTCTAGCGATTCTCCTACCTCAGTCTGCTGAGTAGCTGGGATTATAGGTGCCCGCCACCACGCCTGGCTTTTTTTTTTTTTTTTTTTTTGGTGTTTTTAGTAGAGATAGGGTTTCGCCATGTAGGCCAGGCTGGTCTTGAACTCCTGACCTCAGGTGATCCACCTGCCTCAGCCTCCCAAAGTGCTAAGATTACAGGTGAGAGCCACTGCGCCCAGTCAAATATTTTTTTTTCATTCTAAACAAATCTTTAAATGTTAAAGAGTGAATAATGGATGCCTATCAAGCTTCACCTCAGCAGAGGAAATGATATTGGTAGATGTTTTCCTGTTAGGTAAAGTTGATCAGGAGAGCTTTCCCATAAAAAGAAAGAAAGGAAAAGTTATTTATTTCCACCAACCACAAAATCAATAATACATTCTTCTTATAGAAAACTTAGTACATAGGCTGGATGTTGTGGCACACACCTGTAGTCCTAGAGACTCCAGAGGCTGAGTCAAGAGGATGGCTTGAGCCCAAGAGTTTTGGTGGTGGTGGTGGTGGTGTTTTGCCATATTTTATAGTTTATAAGGAGGTAACTGCTTCTAGGCATATAAGCTCCACATGATGTTTAAAATCAGAGCCTGAGGTTGAATCCTACCTTGTCTTTCTCCTCCTTGGCTGGTAGGCATGTGTTCAGGTCTCTGCTCAGAAGGCCAGGAGGAGAAGGCCACTGCTCAGGAATAGTGGTGCTCCATTGTGTTGATGAGGTCACTCTGGTCCTCCAGGAGCTCCAGAACTTGCTGCAGCATAGCCCTACCTAGGACTGGGCAGATGATCAGGGTGAGTGCAGGCCAAGATGTGCAGGAAGTGGCAGCCCTTCTTCGGGTGATTTGGTTTCTGGCAGTCTTCCTGAATTATCCAGTGGATTTTCCTATGCAGGTCTTTGTCTGTTCTGGTTACACAGCATAGGTTATGATAACCACCATCTTTCTGGAAAACAAGTCCTTTTTCCTGCAGCTGTTGCATAACATTTTAAAATATGCTATAAATTGCCTTGAAAGTGATATCCTTCTTAAAATTCCCTTGGTCAGAGCAGGTGCTGTCAGTAAGAGGCTGGTTAGCAAGGGACAGCAAAGCCTCCACCATTTCCAACTCCTGTTGGTCAAAGGTCTGCACTCTGTTCTCCATGGGGAATTCTTTGGCTTTTTCGCTCAGCAAATACATGATACTAGTGAGGGCCAGGGTACCTGGATTGCTTAGTGCTTCTTTCTCTAAGTCTGGGCTGTGGAAAGGCTTGGTCTAAACTTTCTGTAGATTAACGGGCAGCTCAAATGCCCTTGCAATTTGAATGTTCCACACTGGATCGTCCACTTTATAATAAGCAGTGGCATAAATTTCTCACTCTTCTCTGCATGTGCGGACATAGCCTCTGATTCAGAACATGTCCCCAATTTCAATTTTTGTTCTCTGCTCAATGGTATCTTGCAGCGTCTTGAGTATTGAGGTAAAGCTCAGTTCTCTTGCTGCATTTGGAGCAATGGATAAAAACTTGATATTGCTCAGTATTTTCTAGCAGATGCAGTTTATAACTCCAGTGCTGATAGAGTTTGGATACTTGTCCCTGCCCAAATATCATGTTGAATTGTAATCCCCAATACAGGTGGGGTCTGATAGGAGGTGTTTGGATTATGGGCACAGATAACTCATGGCTTGGTGCTGTCTTCATGATAGTGAGTTCTTGCAAGATCTGGTCATTTAAAAGTGTGACCCTTCCCCAGTCACTCTCTCTCCCTTGCTCCTACTTTCATCCTGTGATATGCCTGCTCCCCATTCACCTTCCACCAATTGTAAGCTTCCTGAGGGTTCCGTAGAAGCCGAGCAGATGCCAGCACCATGATTCCTATAAAGCCTGTAGAATCATGAGCCAATTAAACCTCTTTTCTTTATAAATTACCCAGCCTCAGTTATTTATTTATAGCAATTCTAGAACAGCCTAATACAAGTGCTATCATCTACTCTACAACTGTAGAAAACCTCTCTTGCTCTCACTCCAGTGGCAGTTCCCAAGATATACCTGTTTTATTGGTTCCTGTTGCACAAAAATACACCTGTCATCTGTCAGGACTCCTCAAGTCCAGGATATAGACTTAATGTAGAGCTTAGAAAAAGGCTAGGAACACAGTATTCAAACCCCACACAAGGGAAAGGGTCTCCTCTTCATTCTGGCTAAATTCAGTATGCATCAAGAGGCTGGGCTGTGGCTTCCAGCAAATCCTGAAAGGTTCTGCATCACTGTGTCAAGGATCCTGAAACTGCTTTAAATGGGTGGGGTCCCAGGAGGAATGGGCAACTTCCTGGCCATGCATGTGTGGAAGCACAGTGGGTGGATATGCCTGGGCAACATAGTGAGACCCTTTCTCAAAAAGAATATTAAAATTTTAAAAATACAAATTGAAAAAACTTTCTATACTTTAAAATAATCTGATATAATTTTTCTATATTTACTTCCTCTTCTGTTTCTCAGAATAATATTCGTAGGTTGAAATAATATGGTTGTGCTCACGTGATAACTGTAATTTTGAGTCTCTCTATTTTCCCTTGGTATTTTAAATAAGATTTCCCATTTCCCATTTCCCACAGGCTCTTGAAGAATATATTTAATATATTTATAGTATTATGTAGAAAGTCCTGTTGGGCTTAATTTAGTTTAAATTTCCACAACTTAATTTAGTTTAAATTTCCACAACTGTTAGACAATTATTTTTATAGTTATTTCCAATTTTCCTTGATAAATAACACAGCAGTGAAAATCTTTAAAGAATAGGTTTTAATTTAATTTTTGCTAATACTGTCTGCTCAAAACAAAATCAATATTATCTGAGTCCCTGTTCTGAGATTTTCTCCAAGTCTTTACAAAGTCCTGTACAACAAACATTCTTCTTTACTTTTTCTTCCTGGGGAAATGTTCCTTATCCTTCATGACAAAGCTGAAATGCTATCATTTGTGACACTTTCCTGAGTCATCTAAGAGTTCCTAATAACTGCCTTCTGTGGGTTCACACAGAACTTTGGCTACAAATCACAGCATCGCATTGAGGTGACCTGGCTCAAAACTTACTTCCTTGGAGGGCCCCGTGATGTCCCTGCCAAAGCTAGATCAGTGCTTTTGTTAAATGTTCTAGTGGTGGCTCTAGAATTATCCTTCACAGCATATATTACAATTACAGTTAAATGATGAATTGGGTAATTATTTCTTCATACCTGCCTCCTTCATTGGAATGTAAGCAGACTGTTCGATATTCTCATGCTCTGCCCTCAGAGCATTACAACTAGTTGGTGCTCAGGAAACGTCTATTCACTAAATGAATGAAAGGATGGATAAATGATGTTCCAAAAACATTTTAAACATAAAAAGCATCTAGAGAGGAATAAAATATAAAGAAAGAATTCTCTTTACTCAAAGAAATGTTTCCATTTGCTCATAATCTACATCAGCTTTATAGTCAACATACATTGTGGGATTATTATAAGCCAAGTGCTGCGCTAACCTTTGTTACTTGCTCTATTTCATTTAAAGATAATATTGGTCTTAGGAGACACATACCACTAAGCCCTCCTCTTTATTTTGAGATGAAGAACTGGAGGCTCAGAGAGACTACATAATTGCCATGGTCACACAAATAGTAAGGGGTGGAAGTAGCATTCGTATGATTTGAATTTAAGTTCTCAGCCATTGCCGTTCATCTATTTGGGCTGCTATAACAAATATCATAAACCACGTGGCCTGTAAACAACAGAAATGTGTTTCTCACAGTTCCGGAGGTTGGATGTCTGAAATCATGGTGCCAGCATGGTCAGATTCTAGTGAGGAATATCTTCCAGGTTGCAGATGACTGCTTTCTTGTATCTTTACATGCTGGAAAGAGAGCTAGGGAGCTCTCTGGGGTCCCTTTTATAAGTGAACTAATTCCATTAATGAGGGCTCCACCTTGACAATCTAATTACCTTCCAAAGGCTCCACTTTCTAGTATCATCACATTGGGAGTTAGGATTTCAATATATGAATTTTAGAAAGACACAAGCATTCAGTTCACTGCAGCCACTATGTGAAGTCTTCTGGAATGTTCTGCCCTAACACTGAACCAGAATGTCTTTCTGAATAACCTCTCACTCAATGCAATTGGGTCTCTACAGCCATGGAGAACAGGCTGGGTATTTTTCACCATAGCTGTCCTCAGTACACAAAGACTCATCCTCTGCCCAAATAATCCCCCTCCAGGCTTAATCATTCCCAATTCCTCCAGCCATTACACTTGGGGCTAGAACATTTTCTGAACTTTCTTTGGTGCTTTTATTTTCACTTGAGTAATTTACCTTTCCCTTTGAGAATTAGTCAATTCCTCCATCTGAAAGAGGAAAGGGTGAACAGCAGGAAAAAGAATTAAAAAAAAAAAAAACCCAACGACAAATGTGTTATGATCTCTTCTTCGCTGAAGAGAGGTGGCACAGCATAATGATTGAGCCCATTAACTCTGGAGACAGACTGCTTAGGTTCAAATCCTGGCTCTACCACCTACCGGCCACATGAGCTTGAACAATTACATAAGTTCTAAATCAGCTCGATTGAATTCCTGGACTACTGAGGGCACCATGGCTAACAGAGATTGAGTACCACTCTCCTGGCCACCTTCTTGCAGCCAAGAAAGGCTGCTACCTCCTGACACCCTAGAGATATTTGTTGAGCACCTCCTAGGCTCCTGCTGTTATAAGCCTTTTGCCTACAGGAACTCACTTTGTCCGCAGAGCAACCCTATGAAGTGGATCCTCTTATTACCCCCACTGCACAGATGTAAAAAAGGGCCCTGGGAAATTGTCATGTCCAGCTCCCACAGCTGGTAAGTGGAGGAGCAGGTAGTCTGGCTGCAGAGGCTGTGCTCCTAACCACTCTGTCCTGCCGCCTCAACTTTATAAACCCATCTTAAGGGACCTTCACAATCTGCACGCTTGAACAACTCACCTCATATTCTTCCACTCTGAGCGATTTGACTCCTCTGACAAACTCTTATCTCCCGGACAGTCTTTGCCGTCCTTGCCTGCCCTCCCTTACGAGGGTTATTAAAATTGGAGCATGGCTCCTGGTGATTGATGGCCCAGAGGCTGATCATTCACTACCTCTCCTGGCTCACGGTAAATATTTACTTTTTGTTACAGAGGAACAATGAGGTTTCATACAGGAGATGGATGTCGAGTGTATATATGATATTATGCTTGTCTGACTCCTTTGAATACCCAACTCTCATTTCCCTGGCTTATTCCGGGAGAGGAGGAGGTGCCACAAGGTGAGCTGTTTGACTTTTCAGAGGGGGCTCGGGAGATTTGCAAGCTGGATGGATTTCTTTTTTTCTTACTGAAGGGCTGGAAACATAGTCTCCCTCAATAATTTAAGATCTAGCCAGGAGCCATCAGTAACACGAGTATCAACGGCTGCATTATTTACCTAATATTGTTCCTTACACTGACTCACATTTTAAACACAGATACATAATTTAGCCTCGCCCTAAGCACTAATGTCCCTCAAATCATGGATGTGATATGCTAATTTCACTAATGCATGTTGCAATGTGTATGTGACTGTTGAAATACAAAATGCTTTTTCTTGTCCTTGTGAATGTGTCTCATTAGGACTAGGCGACGGGTGACTTGTGTGCCGCTCTCAGCCCTGGCCCCTCCTCGCTATGTAATTCTTTACAGGTCGCAGCTCTTTTTTGTGCCTCCATCTCGCCCTCTACAAAACGAGGCAGGCTCTTAGCACTCCATCTTTCTACTCTTTGTTTTCTCTTTCCAGCTCTAGGTAATGTTTATAACAGGAAAAAAAAAAAAAAAAAAAAAAAGAGTTCATATAGGCAGACAGGTTAATCTAAAAATTTTTCTCGCTTACAGAAAGGCAGTTTCCAATCTTTACCTTGGAAGTAGGTTGGTAGTTCTTGTCATTCATCTATTATTGCTACTCAGAGAAATACATGAGGAGCGATGAAGCAACTGAAAGGTTCTGTAATGTAGTTAGAATAGAGCCTAAGTTGAGAGGTGGATGGAGGCGGAGACAGAGCAGGAGTGGGCAAGCTATTGAATTGCAAATCCTGCTTTCTAAGGACGTTCCCCAAACTTTTAGCTGATGTGTCTCCTAGTTTTCACCTCCTGTCTTGTTCTCTTCCTCTTTTTCAGCTCTCCTCCACCCTTTCTCTCTCTCTTTTCTGTCTTTGGACCTCCTTTCACTTCCTCTCTCCTTTCCCTTTCTTTGTTTCACCACTAATTTTCTATTACGTGTGGCAACATGAAAACATGTGTTTCTGTTTCTACAGACTCAGACAATAAGCCAGGTTTCTGAGAAAAAATGCCTTCAACAAAGAAAATAAATGTATATATAAAACATATATATATGGCTCAAGAGAACTTTGGCAAGAGGAAGGTTGTTTTTGACCCTGGGTACTCCTGTCTCCTTCCCCCTGCCCATCCTCTGCCTTCCCTCTGGTCCTCACAGCATGGGCTCTGGGGCACCAGGGACAAAGTTTACCTGTTCTCTCTCCTGCTGCTATGTCACAGCTGAAAGGACCTTTGGTATCATCTCAGCTAAGCCTCTTATTTTACATGTGGGGCAGCAGAGGTTAAGAGAGGAGAAGGACCTGCCTCTGCATACCATAGTTTAGTTTGGAGGCAGGGATGGGGCTAGAATCTCGATCTTGAGACTCCTGCACCAGGTTCTTGCTACTCTATGGCATTTGCCAAGTGATTCCTGCCATCCTGGATCACTCTGTCCTGACAGATTCTTGTTAGAACCACGTTTTCATACACTCTAATAACAACTGGTGATTCTCCTTCCAAGCACTTTTGCTCTTGTATTTAATTAATTCCTTCTCTACAGATTGTGGATCATGCCTGCCTCCCCTTTTATTTTAAGTGCCATGAGGGCAGGGACAAGGTTTTTTAATCCCAGTTCCCATAGTAATAATAACAGTAAACACTTAGTTATTGTATTAGTTAGGCACCTGTCTTGGGCCAGGCTCTGATCTGAACACTCCATGTGTTTAACTTATTAACAACCCCATAAGGCAGGTGCTGTAGTTGTCATCTTCATTTTACAAATAGAAAACTAAGATGCAAAGAGGTTAATTTGCCAGATTTCTCACATTGCTAAGTGGCAGAATGGGGGTTCGAACTCCCGCAGCCTCATTCCAGAGGACCTTCCTCTCCTCCACACTGTGCTGCCTGTCACACAGCAGATACTCAACAAATACATATTGATTCAATGCTTTATTTCCACTGTGCTTTTCAGGGAATACCCTACCTTCCAATGTGAGTAAAGACCTGATGTTTTGAAACTCTCAGGGAGCAGGAAGGAAGTAAATTTATTTTGGAATTAGGGTTCTTAAACTTGAGTGTGCTTGTGGTTTTTTTAGGGTGCTTGTTAGTGTAGCTTCCTTGGCCCTGTCCGGGACCTTTCCTTACACAAATCTCTGCTAGTGGGGCCTGAGAATTTGAATTGTTAACTGCCATCCAGGTGATGCCAGTGCAGGTGGCCTGGAGAAGGCAGTTTGGCAAACACTGCTTTAAAAGTTCTTCATTAAATATATCGACTTGAGCAGTGGTACGCCACTCGGCGGAGATCTGAAGCTGGTGCAACAACATCTATCTTTTCTGCTTCCCTTGCCTAGGGATTGGGTTTTGGCTTATTAAGTAACAGTTCATGGGACTTCTAGTGGGCTGGGGGCAAAACCAACAGGGGAAGCAGCATCTGTTAAATGACTGCTACAGAACCAGGAGCTACTTTGAGTTAGAGGGCATCATTAGCCCTCCTTTTGATGCCAGACACTCAGCAGCCATGGGTGGCTTCTCCTCTAAGGAGCACTTCAGATTGGCTCTGGTGGTGAGAGGGCTCGCTGGTGCTTTGAGATCCATAAAGTGATTTCATTTGACCTAGGAGAATAGATGTCAGTGGGATAAGACAGGATGATGGGGACCTGCTCTTTCACATTTGGACACTATGGTTTTCAATGCACTGCCTTAAAACACAGAACTCTTCTCCTGGCTAAGGAGAGGCTCATGCCCAAGAAGGGATAAAACCATTGGAATAGGTGGCCACTTGTTACGTGTTCACATGAGGGATCCTATTGCTTTACTTCTACAGATATTCTCTGCTCTCTATGGATACTGTTCACAGAAAACTCATAACTGCTCTCCTGTTTCTTCTATTTCTTATAACAGTTTCCTCATCCCCTTACCCACCCATCCATGCATCCTTCCACTTGGCCATCAAACACTTGCTGAGCACCTGCTTTGTCGTAGGCACTGTGTGAGGCACTGGGGACTTAGTGTCCAGGACAAAGTGCTGCTCCCATGGAGTTTCCACTGCAGTGCAGACTTAGAGTTCTTCCTGTTTCCTGTTATCCTGATTCCCAATCTCTTCCCTGTAACTGCCAAATACTTCATTGTCTCATTGTTTTCTTATCTAAGATAAACAAGCAGGTATCCTACCCTCTAGCTCAGACGCGTGTGTGTGTGTGTAATATATGGGTACATATACATACATGTATATAAACACATATGTACATATAAATACATGTATACATATACACACCTACATATACATATATCTTTAGCAAGCAAAGGTTGACTCTCAAAGGTCAGGGTCATCATTTTATTATTATCTCAACCAATATTTTTGGATGCCTACTATGTGCTAGTCACTATGTGAGTGAAGCCAGAATCCGTTTTGAGGCTCAAGGAATCCCTTCCCAGTCCTTCAGAGGGGGACCATGTCCCTGCTTTTCAGGGCAGAAAGAAAGAGAAGGAACTTTCAGGCAGCTGTTTGTTTCTCTTTATTCACGTCATTTATTAGAAAGAGTCATGTGACAAGAAAAGGTCCCATTGTGTTCACAACTAAAAAACACAGATTATTAACCCTGCTGGAAAATCATATTCTATGTATATGCAATTAACCTGTTTCCTGTTCAGAGGGTCCTAAAACCCAACAAGAAAAACCCCAGATATCATCTTGATACAGACGTGGATGCTTTTACCCCAACCTCCAAAGTCCCCAGCTATAAAACACTGCATTTTGTGAAATTTATTGGCAACAAATTAGCTTAGATTTATTGCAGATTATTGATTTCAGCATTCAAAGGTTAATGAGGTTTGTGTCTTCATTCAGCACTTCTGCTCTGGGGAGAATAATGAGATAGCTGGAAGACACAAACTGTTCAATTAAAACAAACAGATGACGATAACGTGCATCTTGGCTGTATTCTGATACTTTTTTCCTCCCTCTTCTCTTTCTTTTTCTTTCTCAACATAGTCTAATTTCTCAATTGATTTTTATCTTCACATGTGAGTAGATGACTCAGGTGATCCCAGGCAGCATTGTTACAAATTATAGGTAATTCCCTCGTGGACCTTATGTAGGGAAATGGAGTTCACCTACACAGTCTATCAGGGGTTCTTTCTTCTAATACACCTACAGACATCTCTGCGGCTCCATGATAGAAATGCAAACTGATTAATGCTCAATTAGAAACCCTAGACCAACAGAAAGATGCAGCTGCACTGTGATAAGTGGGAGGCTGGAGGAGATGGAAGACGTATTGCATTTCCAGAGAGTGGCTAGCAACAGACTTTTCGCTGGGCTTAAGTAACTTCAAACAATTGTTTCTCTTTGACCACTACAGATTTTCCAGCTTCATCATCTATTTGTGAACAGTTTTGCTTCTATTTTCATTATGTGTGCTAACACAGACTTTTTACAGATCACAGACTTTATCAAGTTTATTCATTAATTCTAGATAAAATGATAAAGTATCCAGAGAGCTTGGGCTCTGTGTTCTTCAAGGTCTTTGTGAAGAATGCCACAGCCTGGATTCGCAGAGAATAGTTTCTGTCCTCTCTGTATCTGGCTCAAAGCCTTATTAAAACACAAGCCTGGCTCTCTAGTGAAGAGCTACCCTAGATACCACTAGAAATTGTTTTCTCAACAGTAACTTTGTGTCTATCCAAAGACAAATTACATTTTTGCTCAGGCATTCCTTCGATAGCTTCTCTTTGGTTTAATTTTTATGGGGCCACAGAGGGAAGACAAGTTACTGGACCAAGTTTATGTTTTAGTCATGGAGTGTTAAGGCTGAGAGGAAGCTTAAAGTTCATTTGGGGCCTCCCTCTCATTTTGCCACCAGGAAAATGAAGCGCAGAAGGGAAGTCTCAAATCCAACACTGTGCAAAGCCAGCTCCCTGATAGTTCTGTCCACGAGAAAATGCAGGTGCTCTAATGCTATGCTGATAAGAACCACCTTGAAAGCCCTGAGACTGTCTTTACCACTGGACTGATTCCTTGGAGGCCATAGATTATCCTGTATCTTCTTCCACTGCCTGTCAGTCACAAGCTGTTGCTGTAAAACCACTCAGAATGCATTTTGGTTGTGATGGGAGTACACTAAACTCAGTGAAGTTCAGCTGAAATATAATTCTTGAGAGTGTATGCAATTAGTAAAGCTAAAATCTGGAAAATGTTGAAGACCCTGTTGGGTCTCTTAGAATCTCAGACCTTGAGTTAGAAGACATCCTAGTAGTAATCTAGCCTGGCTCACAATTTAATGTACTTCAATCCTCTTTATAACATAAACCCTTGGACAACAGTGAAGGTACTAAACCCAAGGCCTAAAGCACATTTCTTAAGTTTTTAATATTGGAGGACTTTCTGCAATGCTATTCCTTTCCTAAGATTTTTCATGCTATCCATCCCTGAAGTAGCATTCGGGAGCCAGTCTTGTTGCTAATGGAGCTTATATAAATGTAACATGGTCTCCAAAACTTTGCCCTCTTTGTGTGAACATTAAGTAATGTCTTAAAGAAACTTTTGGTGTGACCTCTTTGCTAGCCATGTGGCCATTCTTGTCAACCAGAGATTTCTGCATTTGGAACAGAACACAAGAAAGAAAAGACCCAGCATGATATGACCCCCATGTCCTTTCAGAGAGACAGTTGAGAAATATGACAATGATGGTACAGTTTTCTAAAGCTAGAAGCAGTGACGTTAGAAACTCTTAAAATAAGTATTTCGCATTGGTGATACACTGAAATGAGCAAACTGTAGGTTTTCAAACAAAGAGATAAATCCCACAAGACAGTATCATAGGTAACATTGTGCATTGAAAGGGCGTGCTGCTCCAGCTAGTGGGAGTGCTGCTGGTGCAAAGCTCTCAGCTGTCAGCCCCTCCAGGAACTGAAGAGATCCATCGTGTCCAAGGTTATGTCCACTTCTTGGGGACAAGGGTCATCCAATAACTAGTTCATATGGGGTATAAAACCTTGGCCCTCTACCTTTAACCTGTACAACTCTGAAGAATCATGCCAGCATCAGAACTTCCTGTGGGGTCAACTGATAATTCTACTGGGACTGTATCACAGCTCAACTTTCTTGCTTTAAACAATCCTGCTTCCTTTCCTTCCCTTCCACAGGTGTTGACCCCAAGGACCCATCTTACTTAATCTCTTGCATACTGTCTTGTCAGCATCTGCTTTTCAGGAAACCCAACCTGCAACAGAGACAGCATCCTTTAGGATCACTATAGAACAGGCATCAGCAAATTCTGATAATAATCATCTACTTCACTGCCTGTCTTTGTAAATAAAGTTTTATTGCAACACAGCCACATTTATTCATGTGTATACTGTCTATGGCTGCCTTCCTACCACAGAGATCGTATGAGTATGGTCCACAAAGTGAAAAATGTTTGTTATCTTGACCCTTCGCAGAAATAGTTTACTGATCTCTGCTATAGAATCCTGGATGATTCCAAGTCTTTGCTATTGTTTGTAGGGACACGGATGCAGCTGGAAACCATCATTCTCAGCAAACTATCGCAAGAACAGAAAACCAAACACCGCATGTTCTCACTCATAGGTGGGAACTGAACTATGAGATCACTTGGACTCGGGAAGGGGAACATCACACACCGGGGCCTATCACGGGGAGGGGGGAGGGGGGAGGGGGGAGGGATTGCATTGGGAGTTATACCTGATGTAAATGACGAGTTGATGGGTGCAGCACGCCAACATGGCACAAGTATACATATGTAACAAACCTGCACGTTATGCACATGTACCCTAGAACTTAAAGTATAATAAAAAAAAAAAAAAAAGAAAAAGAAAAAAAAAAGAATCCTGGATGAAACAAATATCAGATGATAGAGAAATCTAAGACAATAACCTCTCAGAACATTATGTATTTGAAATGGAATTTTAAGCATCTGTTTTACCAAATAATATTTGATCTGTTTCTCTCTAGTCATATTCACATCCACTCTTTTCTCTGACTCTTTACTGGGCTGATACAGAGAAAATGAAGGACATTAATTTCTGATCCTAAGTTTGGGTTTTGACATAATAAAATGGCTTGCTTTCTACTGTGCTTCAGAGCTTACAAAAGCATTTTTGCATACTCATTCTCATTTATCTTGAGGTAGACAGGGCAGGGTTCACCAGTTTTCCTTGACTGATAAAGAAACTGAGGTTCAAAAAAGTTAAGTTATTGCCTATGATCATTCAGTTATTTTTAAAGCCTGGACGTTTTGCTTCATATTTTAGTTATTTTTCTATTTGTTATCAAAGTAATAAGCACTGAGAAGGCTGAAGGTGATTTTTTTGAAAGAGAAAAATTTATCTTTTCTCAATTCTTGTTTACATATTAATTCATCAAACATTTATTGAACAGCACTGACTGAGTGAATATGTTCAAAGATTGGTATCTTGAAAAGGCTCTACAGATGATTCTAATGCACTTCCATGGTTGGGGATTGCAGGGCCATGCTTTGATTGTTAATGTCTAATGTTATTAGGTGGTGCAAAAGTAATTGTGGTTTTTGCAATTTAAAAAAATGCAGGAACTGCAATTACCTTTCCACCAACCTAACAGTATGTTTGAGTAGGGCTTGCATTTATGAGGAGACACTTTTAACACCAGAGAATAATACCTTCTTGCCTTTCTTCTTTTGATTGTCAATCCAAAAAGCAATTATGAAGTGCCCTTCAGGTATCAGGCACTGTATGAGAAAATGGAGATAAGTGATAAATGAAGAATGGTTCCCACCTTATGGAGCTCCCAACCTGTATGGAAGAAAGAGTATTAAGCAAGTAATAACCATAAGTGGGTCAGGTATTGGATAGGGGCAGTAAAGGGTGCTTCTGATACGTCAGGGATCTGGGAGAGAACATTTAAATGCAAGCCAAAGTATGAGTAATAGCTACCCATGTGGAGAGGCAGAAGTGTGTGCTAGGTAGAGAGAATAGGATATCCAAAGGTTCAGGGATGATAGAGAACATGGTATAGTTGAACATGATATAGTGGAAGAACTGACTGAAGTTTATTGTAGCTGAAGTATAGAATGGAGGGGAAGATTGGTGAGAGATGAAGCTGAAGACACCACAGATAGATGCAGTTCCTGAGCTATTGCCTGCAAGCCACAGCAAAGAATTTTATCCTTATTCAAAGGGCATCAGAGAGCCGTTTAAGGGGTTTAAACAGTAGAATAGTACTTATTTTTCCATAAGAAAAAAAACCTGTTAGCCAAGTCCAAGGTAGCTGTTTTCCACGGATGAGTCAATGAGACATACAGACTGATTAAGGAAGCCAAGATTAGAGTCACCATCTGTGTTTGCAAGCAAAAGCGGAGCTCTATACTTTCCAAGTGCAATGCATTTTCTTTGATGACCTCTAAACCTTTTCAGTACCCGCAGTCAGAAACAATTCAAGCCCTACCCGCTCTGCCATTGTCAGTCTCACTTTTGTAAACACCACAGACTTGTTTTCAGTGGCTTTCCTCCTTTCCCTCAGAGACCCAAGTGAAAGGGCATTCTGCTATCTAGGCTTTCTCTCTGTTTATCAGCATTTTGATTAAAGTCACCTGGAGGCCCTTTTCTTTGAATGAAAAGGATCTTCCTTGAAGGGGCAAGAGTGAGTCATTTCTGTTGAATTCATGTATTACTTAGGTAGAATGTGATGTTCTACTGAAATTACACCTGATTACAGACCATCACACCACTGCGCAGGGAACCCATTGCTCCCTTGGTAGTAGGCCTTAAGGTTGTCTGTCCTCAGAAAGCAATAGGCAGCTAAAGAAAAGGGCAGATTTATACTTGATGCCAAAAATCTCAGTTGAATAGGTTGAACATCCTAAATTACTTATAAGCCTGCAGGCATGGCTCAGGGAGAGGCTACAGTTTGGGGAGTTCATCAATGCCCTCCACTTTTCATCAAATGAAAGGGTAAAAAATTGTTTCTCATGTTGGAGAGGTAACGTTTATTTTCTAAGCTTTTACTTATTTTCCTTATCCTCCTTATATCTTGCAAGACAAATATACAAATAATGGACATGAAAGTTTTACATTATAAACCATCTGGTGAGATAAATTAAGGCTTCCCTAAAGCCTTAGGGAAGGTTTCAAAAGATCCTTAATTTCTACGTGTCTGACGATCTTCCTGTTGCCTTTCTGTTGTTTATTTCCAGTTTGATTTCACTATGGTAGAGAACATACTCTGTATGATTTCAATTCCTTTATATTTGTAATGTTCATTTTGTGGCCCAGGATGTGGTCTATGTTGGTGACTGTTCCATGGGCACGTGAAAAGAATGTGTATTCTATTGTTATTGAGTGGGATGATCTATATATGTCAAGTACATCTTGCCGGTTGATAGTGTTGTTGAATTCTTCTATATCATTGTTGATTTTCTAATACTTCTATTAATTATTGAGAGTGGGATGTATAAGACACCAGCTATAATTATGGATCTGTCTATTTCTCCAGTGCTTGTCAGTTTTTGCTTCACATATTTTGCAACTCTGTTGTTTGGTATATCCACAGTTAGTATTGCTGTCTTCTTTGGAAAGACCTTTCAATTATTATGCAAGGCCCCTCTCTATCTCTTGTAATTTTCTATGCCTTTAAGTGTACTTTGTCTTATATTAAAAGTCATCCCTCCTTTTAAAAAAATTGTTTGCACAATATATGTCTTTTTCACCCTTTTACTTTCAACTACCTATGTCATTATGTTTGAAGTAAGTTCCTCATAGACAGTGTAATTAGATCATGATTCTTTTGATAATCTCTGCCTTTCAGTTGGTATATTTAGACCACTTACATTAAAGTAATTATTGGTATATTAGGGTGTCAGTCTGCCATTTTATTTATTTTCTGTTTGTTTTCTGTGTCTTTTTTCTCTGTTTATCTTTTCTTACTTTCCTGTGGATTATTTTACACAGTACTGAAAGCTCTGCCCAGTGGAATAAGGCAAGAAAAAAAAATAAATGGCATACAAACTGATAAGGAAGAAACAAAACCGACTTTGCAGATGACATAATTACGATAAAGGCTGGAAGGGATGCAGAGAAACTGAATTACTCAATAATTGCTGGTAAGAATATAAAATGACATAGTTCTATATTTTGATTTTAGTGTTAGTTACCAATGCTACACATCAGGAAAAATTACATGAAACTATGCACACACATACACACAATGTGCATGTATCTGAATAAGGTCTGTGAATTATACTGACATCAATTACCTGGTTTTGATATTATACTATAGTTATACAAGATGCTAACACTGAGGGGGGCTTTCTAACACTGGACCTTCCTGTACATTTCTTTGCAATTTCCTGTAAATTAAAATGTATAATTAAAAATGTAAAAGTTAAATACCAAATATAATAAAAGGTTTAAAAGGTATTTAGCTATGAATACATAAATATTCACACGTGTGTGTGTGTGAAACCACTCAGTTTGTTTTATTCTTCTCAGTTCCTTATCATTATCAGACCAGTTGGGATGCAGATGGGTTCTGGGGTACATAAAATGAGGGAAGATGATACCTTTCAGACTGGTCTAGAATCCATTTTTAAGGATATGGGGAGCAGAGAGAGATTAACTCCACCAGCTGAGCCAGTGGACTTGGGACAACTTGTGGAAAGACTGTAGTTTAATACACTGCTTTCCAAATTTTAAGATACATTAAAGGGGAGCTAAATGGACCCCACTCTGAGAGATTCTAATTCCAGTCTCTGTGGGGTATGTATCAATCTATTTCTTAAATAAACACCAGGTAATTCTGATGTCTGTGGTTCTCCAACCACACTTAAAACCACATCCATGTAGTGGGTTAAAATCCTACATCTGCTCTTATTTACTGAGTGAACTTGGGCAAGTTCTGAGCCTCATTTTTCTTATCTGTAAAATAAGAGTAGTATCTTTTTAGGATCAGTACAAGCTAATGCTCAAGAAATAATTGTGATGTCATTGTTAGTATCATTATTTGCATAATCATTATCATCATTAATGATACTGGTATGCAGAGAGACTGTCCTTAAAAATTTCTTCCTCAGGGATGATATGCTTGTAATACTGCACTAAGACGTATCTAACAAGTTATTATTTAGCACTATCAGAGCTTTTGATAAAGTGAGTTTGATGACCTTGTAGATACATGAGGAGGCTTCTCCAGGATGGTCACTGGGCAGTGGTGCTGGGGCCTTGAGAGTCCAGTTTCGCTGCCAGGAAAGGTCAGGGGTAGGGGAAGGTGTTACTGCCTGAGGGCAAGTGAGACATGCATTCAGGTAGCTTTCCTGGTGACTGACAGGCAAGGAATCACGGCAGAGAAACTTCCTCTTGAGGGAATTCCACAAAGGCCTCCAAAATTTGGAAGAACAGATTGGGAAAATGTTAGAGATAATGTCATTATGTCCTCTGTCACAAAGGGAGTATTTTCATATGTTCACTTATTGAACATTACTGAGGACTCACTATACAAAAAGCAATGGATGGAACTAGGGGCTATGTTGGTGAAAATGCTGGCTTAGTATTAACCCCTCCCATGGAAAGGAGATCCCAGATACACTGCAGTTAAACTTTATCCCTTTTTGCCCATAGTCACAAAACACAAAGTAAATTCACTTAGCTTTGGTCTCCTAGAGCAACGGGAGCACAAAATAAGGTAAATTTACTTATGGAAAAGCAATGAACATTACACCTCTTGTACATATGGGTTGGTAGACTGAGATATGTACCTACTTCAGATACATTTCCTTCTGAGTTTCACAGCCATTCCCCAACCAAATTTAACGTAAGTTTTGACTAGCCCAAGGTTAACATACTTAGGCAGAGCCAACCTACCTCTCTAAGCCTCCCTGACCACCCAATCTAAAGGAGGTTTCCCCTCCCCAATATTCTCTCACCAGACCTTGCTCTTTTCTATACAGCCCCCACAAATTTTAGAATGATACTGTTAATTACTGTTTAAATGTTTACTTCCTGTCTCCTCCACTATGCTATAAACTAGCAGAGTGCCTGGAACATAATAGGTGTCAATAAATATTTGTTTACTCAATAAATAAGGATTTGGCTTCAAAAATCTGTGCTTTTAGACACTATATTATATCACATTACAGATGGTAAGTTTGATCTTCTTCACAATTCTTTGAGGTTAGGATCATTAATAAACCTCAGGTTTATTCACAGGTGATGAAACTGAGACCCGGATGGATTAGGTTGCTTACGCATTTGCATCCTCCTATTAACAATTGTGTTGAGACTTTAACTCAGACCCCTGCACTTCAGGTGACATGTTTTGCCCATTGCACTAGAGATGAGTACCTCCTGTTTCTGATAGCACCAGAGACCCAGGAAATGCATTTTCAGCTGAGTCAGCCCAGCCCAGGCTGCAGTGGGTGGGATTCTGTTCAGATCCCAGCTGGTTATACTGCTATGAATTTTGAAACAAGCCATAGTGCTCTCTCCAGCATTTCCAGAATGCTAACACAGCTTGTGATTTCAGGATACTCGTTCTACAATCAGAAACTCAGGTGATCAAAAGTCCAGGAAGCACACTGACATTGTGTCCTGTATGCATTCCATCCTGCACCTCACGCTGGGGTAAACTGTTAGTCCCAGGCTGGGTAACTACCTTTAGGAGTATGTAAAGATAATCACAACAAACTGTTAAAAGGCAAAGTTGCAGAGAAAGAAAATAATGTGAATTCCTCCTACTCTTGAATTAATGGGAAATGTTTTTTCTGTCTCAAAAAAAGAAAAGTAAAACAGAATGTCTTGTTCTCTGCAGTTGATAAAAAGTTTTCCTGTTCATTTAAAAGGTTAAGTAAAGCCACTTACATGCTCTTACGTCTTTCGAAAGAGCACACTGTTCCTTCGAAACTTGAAGAGATACCATTTTATATGTTTCCAGACAGAGCCAAGGCCGTGTGTCTTCTTTGTATTATTATTTTTAATAATTCTTTATTTTATTGTCATAGTTTATAAAGCCACATTCCAAGATTGGCCTTTGGGGTTCCTCAGGATTTGAGTTGGTTCTTGCAAAGTGACTGGATGTGTAGCACTTCTCTCTCACAGTCTTATTTTAGGAGGCAACTCTATCACCACTGCGAGATCCACAAACTGTCTTCAATATCTAGCCTACAACCAGTTCTGATAGCATCAGAGATAAAAACTTTAATTTTTTAAAGCAAAAAATTGCGAATCCTTCTAAAATTAAAAACTACAACCATAGCAACCAATGTTTTTAAAAATCTTAAACTTCTACAATTTTAAGAAATATCCCATGGTCTGAAATTTATATTCTTAAGGCCAGCAATTGACTGATTATGTGTTGTCATGATCAAAAAGAACAGTGATTAATCAGTTTTACCGTCTCAAAAAAAAAAAAAAAATTCTTTCCTCCTCCTCACTGTGGAGAATCATGTTTTTAAAAGAATAAAGAAAATCTATGAGAGTTATATAAATGCAGAGAGTACTGTGGTGTCATGAAGAACATACTGCAAAGCTGAGCCATATGTCCATGCATCAGAAAGGGAGAGGTCTGCAGAATACTCAGAAAAATAACAATTACAGTCACAAAGGGTTAGATTCACAGTTAAGCTAGAGAGGCAGTCATGAACCTAGAAAAGATTTTTAAAAGGTTATGATAACAGTAAATAGGAGCAAAACAAAAGGTGAGTAAGGTTAGAGAGGTAAAGATGAAAGTCTTTACAGGGCAGGCATGGGATGGCAGCATAGAATATCAGAGATGGTGGTTCAAAGATGAGCAAGTCAAAGAGCATTGCCATGGAATGTGGGAGCAAAGTACAAAGCCAAGTAGAATTGCTTTAGCAGACCAGAGGAAAAAATGAAGAACTGGATCCTCTAAACACGTTTTGAAGAATGCAGGACCCACATTAGAGATCAAAGAATTTATGCCTTCTCCTGGCGAGAGAAATGACTTCAATGCCAAGTCAGTCTGGGCCAAAAATCAGAAGGTCAAATATCAGAACTATACTAATTTCCTCTGTCTAGAAGATCCATCCCATATTTTTAACCTGTAAAAGTCCTATTCACCCACCAAAGTCTATCTCAACTTCCACCCCACTGGTCAAACTCCTCTCACTGTTTTTCACACTGTGTGTTTCCTATGACTGTAGTCTACCCTGCATTACAGTTAATTCTGTATTGTTCAT